>NC_069504.1:294337603-294420103 GCF_027579735.1 Bombina bombina
GAGGTTCCCAGTTGGTTTGTTTGGAAGTATGCATTGTGTGGGTGCTGGTTAGGGTCCCAGGAAGTGGGAGACCTTGTCGTGGTCCTGGGCTTGATCCTTTGGCGCCAAATGTAACTGACTTCCCCCAGTTTTGCTTTTAAACATTGCTGTGAATCTGCTAGTGAGTGCTGTTTTTTTTGTGTTTTGTGTTAATGTTTGTAATTCTCCCCTGCGGACCTGACACCCAGGTTGCTCGGGGGTTAACTGCCTGGGTTGCTGGGAACTTTGCAGCTGTCTGTCAGTGTTCAGGGCTGTGGAGTTAACAGTGGCTTAGGATGTGTACCCAGTCCAGTCTGTGAGTGCGGTCCATTCCTGTGTTTTGTATTTACATAGGGGAGGTTACAAAAGCCTGTGTCACCCTGGAAGGTTCCCAGTTGGTTTGTTCGGAAGTATGCATTGTGTGGGTGCTGGTTAGGGTCCCAGGAAGGGGGAGACCTTGTCGTGGTCCTGGGCTTGATCCTTTGGCGCCAAATGTAACTGACTTCCCCCAGTTTTGCTTTTAAATATTGCTGTGAATCTGCTAGTGATTGCTGGGTTTTTTGTGTTTTGTGTTAATGTTTGTAATGCTCCCCTGCGGACCTGACACCCAGGTTGCTCGGGGGTTAACTGCCTGGGTTGCTGGGAACTTTGCAGCTGTCTGTCAGTGTTCAGGGCTGTGGAGTTAACAGTGGCTTAGGATGTGTACCCAGTCCAGTCTGTGAGTGCGGTCCATTCCTGTGTTTTGTATTTACATAGGGGAGGTTACAAAAGCCTGTGTCACTCTGGGAGGTTCCCAGTTGGTTTGTTTGGAAGTATGCATTGTGTGGATGCTGGTTAGGGTCCCAGGAAGGGGGAGACCTTGTCATGGTCCTGGGCTTGATCCTTTGGCACCAAATGTAACTGACTTCCCCCAGTTTTGCTTTTAAACATTGCTGTGAATCTGCTAGTGAGTGCTGGGTTTTTTGTGTTTTGTGTTAATGTTTGTAATGCTCCCCTGCGGACCTGACACCCAGGTTGCTCGGGGGTTAACTGCCTGGGTTGCTGGGAACTTTGCAGCTGTCTGTCAGTGTTCAGGGCTGTGGAGTTAACAGTGGCTTAGGATGTGTACCCAGTCCAGTCTGTGAGTGCGGTCCGTTCCTGTGTTTTGTATTTACATAGGGGAGGTTACAAAAGCCTGTGTCACCCTGGGAGGTTCCCAGTTGGTTTGTTTGTAAGTATGCATTGTGTGGGTGCTGGTTAGGGTCCCAGGAAGGGGGAGACCTTGTCGTGGTCCTGGGCTTGATCCTTTGGCGCCAAATGTAACTGACTTCCCCCAGTTTTGCTTTTAAACATTGCTGTGAATCTGCTAGTGAGTGCACTCATTTGCAATCTCTCATCTAAGATTTGTTTAAAAAATGTAAGGTTTATTTACCTTTGCACCCTTCACTCCTTCACAGTTTGTTGGATTGAGAGCTTACATTGTGTGGCAGTTTTAGAGGGACACAGGTGATATTGTATATCACTGTCTTGCCATTGATTAAACGTGGTTAATTTTGTCGATCTTGCAATTGTTCAATGTAAAGTTTTTGAAAAACAGATGTTTACTAAAATAGCTTAAAAATTTATTTTTTGGTGTACACTTGACTATTTTTAAAGTTAAAGCAATACCATTTTTAACTCTGTGTTTACCTTCTATGTAGGCTTTTGCAAACTGCCCCCTTATTTCAGTTCTATACACAGACTTGCATTTTAGCCAATCACTGTTAACTTCAGGGTTACTCAACGTGCATGAGCTCAATGTTATCTCTATATAAAACACATTAACTAATGACCTCTAGTGGTCTAAATGATTTCAGAATAGAGGCAGTCTTCAAGGTCTGAGAAATTAGCATATAAACCTCCTAGGCTTAGCTTTCAACTAAGAATACAAAAAGAACAAATCACAATTGGTGAAAAAAGTACATTTTAATTTTTTATAAAATTAAATTCCCTATTTAAATCTTGAAATATTTTTTACTTCACTGTCCCTTTTAATAACTTAACATTTCACCCATAACCAAATATTTTTTTCATTCTATTGCTATCATTTGTTGAAGGAGCAGCAATGTACTACAGGTTTAGAAATGAATACATGTGTAATCCAATTACTATATATATATATATATATATATTTATAAAATACACAGAGAAAGTCCTGCACTCATTTGCAATCTCTCATCTAAGATTTGTTTAAAAAATTTAAGGTTAATTTACCTGTGCACCCTTCACTCCGTCACAGTTTGTTGGACTTAGAGCTTACATTGTGTGGCAGTTTTAGAGGGACACAGGTTTTGGAAGGGACCTTGACGAGGTACCCGTGCTTCTACCATTTTCTAAATTCATTAACTAACCCTTCAATTATTGATTTGTGAGTGAGTTATGTACTTTCTCTGTGTGTTTCTTTATGAATTTTCAATATTGTACTTGTGCACAGACCTGTCTGTGCTTAAAGGGATAGTTAACACCAGATATTCCTTTTATTACCCATTCCCCAGTTTAGCATTACCAACACTGTTATATTGATATACTTTTTACCTCTGTGACTAAATTTTATCTAAGAATATTCTGACAGTCCCCTGATCACATGACATTTTCTTTATTATCTATTGACTTTCATTTCAGCAAATTAATGGAGAGTATCTATATGGTTTTCATGAACTAGCTCTCCCCTTTTGTGACGAGCAAATAAACAACATGTGAGAAGAGGTGGCCTTCAAGTGCTTAGAAATTATCATATGAGCCTTTCTAGGTTTAGCTTTCAACAAAGAATAACAAGAGAACAAAGCAAAATTGGTGAGAGTTTTGAAAATCAGCAATTGATAATAATTACAAGATTGTAATATTTAATGTTTTTTTTCTTTCTTAACCTGAGTTGTTTTTGAAGATTTGTGGAAAAATGCATCCACCATTAAACAACTGCTGTCTATGGTTAAGAACCAAAAATGAACGCTATCCTTAGCTTAGATGCTTTATTTTTAAAATAAAGATAGCTAGAGAACAAATATACATTGATAATATTCAAAAATTATATATTTTCTTACTATTGCATGCTCTTTATATTGCATTTAAAATTATTTGTTGGTGTTCGTGTCCCTTTACTGAAAAAGCCATATATTTTTTAAATAAGGAAACATGAGAATGAATACATTTACACAATCTAATTAAATTTCAAATGGTTTACTATCACATGTTATTTATTACTCCTGAAATTAAAATTATTGATTAATTTAACCTTTAATAGAACTGAGTTGTTTATGCCAAAGTCAATACTATATAATCTTGTTATTTTTTATTTTTTAAATTTAAACCCAAAAAATATATGGCATAGATTGATCCTTTAATAAGCAGAGAAAAGTATATCTTACCCATGCATTGAATTTGATCAACAATCATTTGTAACATTTGTATTATGTAAATAAAGTAATAACAAGCAAAAACATGTATTATTTTGGAACATATTTTTATTCATATATTTAAATAATAACAAATAAAAATATAATGACATACATAATAAAATATAAATTAAATTTAAAGTAAACATATAGCTTCCATGATTCATTTCGAGATTATAAATATAAGACACTGTATTTTAACATGCTCAATTCCAATAGTTAATGTTATCTTAAAGGGATAGTCCATCAAAGTTTGTAATCCAACTGAATGCATCTCATTTATTAAAAACAGCATTTTAATTGCTGCTATATAAATATAGTAACAAAAAAGCTTCTAATAAAAGCTATAGCAGTTTCAAAAGTGTATTCACTGTGCACCAACATTTTCAACACAGCACTTGTTAAGAGAACCAAAAGAGTGTTTCTTCAATTTTTCGAGACTCTGTTTCTTCATTACTGACATGATTACAAGCCCCACTGGTGCTGTGAGAAGCTTCAGTATTGAAAATGCTGTTGCACTGAGAATATCTTATTCTGAGCCACATGGACGTGCATGTAAAAATGTTACCAAATTAAAAAAAAAACTGTTTGAATTTTGCGCATATATATATATATATATATATATATATATATATATGAGATAATGGTGATGTTTGTAGAGGTTAAAGGGATATTCTATTCAAAATAGGCTAATGATTGTGATCAAGCATGCAATTTGAATGAACTTTCTAAATAAATCATAACATTTTTCTCTGTTCTCTGTTTAGATTGTTTTAAATGTACGCTTAGATGTTCTGTGTTTTGTTAAGCACATAGGTAGCACTTGATGATTGGTGTTGAAATGTAGCCCATCATCAAGCAATACACAGGTGATGATCCAAACTTGTGATTCCTTCTAAGTTTAAAGGGACATGAAACCCAAAAATGTTCTTTCATGATTCAGCTAGAGAATGCAATTTTAAATAACTTTCTAATTTACTTCTATTATCTAATTTGATTCATTCTCTCTGCATGCTTTGTTGAATGAGCAGCAATGCACTACTGGTTGCTGACTGAACACATGGGTGAGCCAATGACAACCGGTATATGTATATATATATATATATATATATATATATATATATATATATATATATATATATATATATATATGCAGCCACCAATCAGCAGCTAGAACCTAGGTTCTTTGCTGCTCCTGAGCTTGCAAAGATAAACTTTTCAGCAAAGGATAACAAGAGAAGGAAGCACATTAAATAATAGAAGTAAATAGGAAAGTTGTTTAAAATTTTATTCTCTATTTGAATCATGCAAGTAAATTTTTGGGTTTCATGTCCCTTTAAATTATTTTTCAAATAAAGATAGTAATAGAAAGAATAATATTTAACAATATGAATTTTTTTTGAAGTATATATAAAATGTATAGTCTATGTAAATGAGGAATATCATCTTTTAACTATACTATTTTTAGAAATACTATAAAATGACAGATTATATCAGCAATCAATGTAATTTATCATTCTTGTTTAAGACTGTGATATTCTTCAGTAATAAAATTTTAACTTTAAAATTATGGCATTGACTGTCCCGGTAATATGAGCACACATAACATTAATGTTTGATCTTGTTTTTGTTACCTGTGGAGGAGATCGAAGATGTTGGAGGGTGTCCCAAAAACCTTCAGACTTCAGCTGAAAAAAACAAATGTGTGTATACTGAGTTAAAAATAAATTTAAAATCATACGAGTTAGAGCATTTGAATTAAACAAAATCTAGCATTAAAACACATACCTGTTGTTTGGCCAATGCTTGCTCCATCAGGGGTGCTGCACATAATGTCAGGCTGTGTGGCGGCCGAGGAGAAGCTGTGGCTGGATTCAGTATGGATACTGACGACCAATGGGACTGTGTCATCCCCATCAGTGGCAGCATTAGCAGCAGCAGCAGCAGCATTGGTAAATGCTGGAAAAAAAGATAAAAACAAGAAAACATGAGTACTAATATAAATGTATATCATAATGTCAATAAAACAAAAGTCCTATATTTTCTTAAAAACACTTTTGCGACATGAAGAACAAATGTAATATAACTTTTATTACCTGCCACCTTGTCATTATCATGACCAACCAATTCCAGACCGAGTGTCATGCTTTCCCCCAGCTTCTTCATCAGCTGAGTCTCGTATGAAGAGAGCTCAGCTGTATACGGCATGCCACCATCTGCAGTACGTACAGACTGTTTCTCCCTGGCCAGCTTGGCCTTCAAGATTCTTTTGATATCAGAGAATCTCTTCTTACAGTGCTCCACTGATTCCGCATTAGCGCCTTTGGCGTGGACACTGTCAGCTAAATCTCTCCAGATCTGTTGTTTTCTGGAGAGAGAGGTCTGTTGGGCTTTGGAACCAAAAATAAAATCATAGTGCTCTAAAACCTTTGTAACTAAAATCCTATTTTGATCTAAAGTAAATTAGATATTGCGCCTGAATTTTGTCTTTCCAAATGCCATATAAAAATCCAAAAAATATAGTACACAAGTCACAAGAAAAAAACAAGAAAATCACAAGTACTACTGAGTTCTCATCAAAGCTTTGAAGAGCTTAATAGACTCCATTTTTATTCCCCTTTTATAGTTAGTCAATACGTAAACAATCAGCCGTTAACAATTAGACAATCATCAATTAAAATGTGTTACAGTATTAGCTTTATTGACGGTTATTCAATTATTTTAGTACATCCTATTCATAAGGCCATCATTGGTGATGCATAGAATATTAAATGTTCAGACAAGTGATTTAGTAATGAACTTGTTTTTATAATAAAATCAATATTGTTATATAATCAATAACTTCTTCAATCAAATTAGTTAACGTTGATTCAATTTACTTATGTAAGTAAATATACATTCATATTTGTTTTATGAGGCAATAATTAGCGAAGGATAAAAAATGTTACAGGATATAGTTTTCATAACTTAGTGGTGACGCATATTATATAATATGATTACACTTTCAATGTGGATTACATAGCAATAGTCAAGAACACATGATGAATAAAATCCGCCAATCAAACATTACTATTTATTTTAGACTAATATTGATTTTTTTAAGATGGCGCGACCTCCAGTGTTTAGCGATGGGGAATTGGTCATATTAGTCTATGGTATGAACTGTTACTTCCCCAGGAGGATCGGAGGAGTTAGGGGAATAATTCATGAGGACAGGGACCGCATCATCTGTGAGATGATGCGATGCATGAGAAGAGTGTCCGGTGTCTGAAGGTCACGCCAGAGGTTTTCGGACCTTCGGCGATGCGAAGGGGATTGCTGCAGGGCGCTCCAATCGCTCATTAGAGCCTGTAAGTAGAGTTTATTATATTGTGTATTATACTTATAAATTATGTATATTTCAGTGATGCAGAAAACTCCAATTTTATTTCATGATAAAGCATTACATTTTAATTGACTTTGTAATGTAGTACTATGTATTTTATTTCATTCTGTTAATATCTTTACTTGAAAATACAAGAATATAAATTTAGTTGCAGGCCCATTTTAATTACAAAACATGTTTTTTTTTTGCTGATTGGTGGCTTAATGGCAGCCACCAATTTTATGTCAGCCGCCAATAAAAAAAAGTTCTGTACAGGGTCATTAAACTAAAATTGGCTGCCTCCTTAGCTTATATACATTGTTTTTTAAATTAATACAGCCATAGAAAGAAGAAAAATTTATAATACAAGTAAATTTGGTTAATTAAAAAATAATACTCTATCAGAATCATTAAAAAATATAACATAAATATATATAAATATATATATATATATATATATATTTATATATAAATATTTTTTATTTTAATATTTTTATATATATTTACTGCAATGGATTGTATTTGTAAAATTAAAATTGTTGTACCAGTTTTTCCACAACAATTTTGTGAATAATATAGGCCTTGTCCCATATTCCTCATACTAACAATGATTTTTGTTTGTGCTTCATCTCTGACAGACGACCAAGTACCGGGGGAGGATCCAGCACCAGCCTTCTCGCTGGTGCTGCAAGATGAGGAGGTGGCTGGAGTAGAATGTAAGAAAACTTAATATTAGGTTTTAATAATTGTATCTTGATAATGAATTTGTATAACGTTATTTTTTGTCTTTTTATAGATCTTGATCAGGGCACCCAGACAGACAGATTTTGTATCTAGGGCTGTGCAGGCCTTGCAAAAGACCATAACCAATTTTAATTGATTTTATTTATTTATTAAAAAGAAAAAAAAATATAATAAATACATATTTAATCAAAATTATGGTGTAGCTGTATTCATTAAATATTATTTTGAAGTGACATTAAAACAAAATATATGTTGAATGATATATAAATAGCATGCAATGTGGTATTTTATATATATATATATATATATATATATATATCCTCTATATTTTATTTATCTTCATCTTTTAAATATACTTGGATGAAGAGCATATTTAGATAAACTATGTAGCTGCTGATTGATGACTGCACATAGATTACTCAAATGATTGGCTTGCACATGTGCATTGCTATTTCTACTAAAAAGGATATCTGAGGATTAAAGGGAAACTGAACCCAAATTTTATCTTTCATGCTTAAGATAGAGTGTGCATTTTTAGGCAACTTTCTATTTTACTCCTATTATCCAAATTTCATCATTCTATTTGTATCTTTATTTGAAAATCATGAATGTAAGTTTATAAGCAGGCCTATTTTTTTTTTTAAGAACAAATTGGGTTGACCTTGCTGATTGAACAGCACCAACAAACAAGTGCTATCCTGGGTTCTGAAACAGAATTTGTCTGGCTCCTTAGCTTAGATGCATTTTTTTCAAATAAAGATACTAAGAGAACAAAGAGTAAGTTAGAAAGTTGTTTAAAATTGAATGCTCTATCTGAATCATGAAAGAAAAAAATTGGGTTTAGTGTCCCTTTAATAAAAGTTCAAGGGTTGTAATGTTGCTTGAGATTGTCTTCTATATCTTCATAATAATATTTCTTATCTTCATAATAATATTTCTGATATGATTTTGATGTCCCTTTAAGATCGAAAATAACTTTATTTTTAAAAAAAAAAAATGAAAAGAATTATTTATATATATATTTATATAGAAGCCCCGTCTATCATTTGGCATTGTGGGTGAAACGATCAGGATCGTAGGCATTGGATCACAGACGCACATGTGACCAACCAGGAAGTAAGCACACAGTCCTACCACGCTGCAGTCTCAGCGTGCAGCCTTCAACTGGCTCAGCAAACTGTTTCATGGGACTCAATTACAAGGCAGTATTTCAGGAGGCAACCGGTAACAAACAGCGGACCTCAATTGTGGACACCTCCAGAATCAGATAAGTGCATGCTTATGGTTTAACATAGCTGCTTTCACTTGCAATATGGGGGGTTAGCCTGGACTGACTCCCACTGCTCATTTGGCTTGTTTGCTGTTTTCACACAACATCTTCAGCAATAAGAAGTACTATGCTTTACTAACACTCATGCAGCTTTGGCAGCACTTATCCCATGGCTGAAGACAATACCGCTATATGTGGAAAATCATCCTGGTGTGATTTGGTTGTTTTCTTCAGCAATACACTCTTGTGAGAATTTTATCTCAATATATGCAGGCATTTCTATGTAAACTGCTGTGTCTCTACAGTATGTAACTGCTGTACTGAGGCAATTCATTATGGAGGATGTATTACTATGTTCCACTATCTATCTTATTGCTAATAACCATTGCAATAGTTATTCTTCATACTTGCATGTAACTCACAATCTATCTTATTGCTAATAACCATTGCAATAGCTATTCTTCATACTTGTATGCAATTCTTTGTTATTGTTGCTATACTGCCATTATTGTTGTTCCTGAAATCTTTACAAAGCACCTATCACTGCTTAGATCCCTAAAAATTTACCTGTCCGGTAATTATCCCTTGTATTGACTTGGGTACCGTGTACAGCTTGGGTGTAGCAGTGTACTAGGTGTCTTTGGATTGTATTTTTGCCAATATTATGATTATGATGTGCACATCTTCAGGGTTTTAATTGGCCACATGTACTATATTGTTTGTTCAACATACTTTACTTTGTGTTGCTAACATATACCCGAGGCCAGTGCACAACTGGCCTATTGCTATGTTTGGACAGTTAGGATTTACTTTTTTCTGTACTATTAATAAATTATTTTTTGTTCTCAGTGATTGTACTGGTCAGAGATTCATTCCATTTGTTTAATTTAGCTACACTTTTGAGCTATTTTTTATAAAAAAAAGAGTGCTTGATTCCCTATCTATACAGGGCCTTAAGAAATTTTTTATGGTCCTTGTTCTCCTCTTGTAGTTTGTTGAAGAATAATTATAAATATATATATACATACTGTATATATTTACAAACATACAGGGAGTGCAGAATTATTAGGCAAATGAGTATTTTGACCACATCATCCACTGTATGCATGTTGTCTTACTCCAAGCTGTATAGGCTCGAAAGCCTACTACCAATTAAGCATATTAGGTGATGTGCATCTCTGTAATGAGAAGGGGTGTGGTCTAATGACATCAACACCCTATATCAGGTGTGCATAATTATTAGGCAACTTCCTTTCCTTTGGCAAAATGGGTCAAAAGAAGGACTTGACAGGCTCAGAAAAGTCAAAAATAGTGAGATATCTTACAGAGGGATGCAGCACTCTTAAAATTGCAAAGCTTCTGAAGCGTGATCATCGAACAATCAAGCGTTTCATTCAAAATAGTCAACAGGGTCGCAAGAAGCGTGTGGAAAAACCAAGGCGCAAAATAACTGCCCATGAACTGAGAAAAGTCAAGCGTGCAGCTGCCAAGATGCCACTTGCCACCAGTTTGGCCATATTTCAGAGCTGCAACATCACTGGAGTGCCCAAAAGCACAAGGTGTGCAATACTCAGAGACATGGCCAAGGTAAGAAAGGCTGAAAGACGACCACCACTGAACAAGACACACAAGCTGAAACGTCAAGACTGGGCCAAGAAATATCTCAAGACTGATTTTTCTAAGGTTTTATGGACTGATGAAATGAGAGTGAGTCTTGATGGGCCAGATGGATGGGCCCGTGGCTGGATTGGTAAAGGGCAGAGAGCTCCAGTCCAACTCAGACGCTAGCAAGGTGGAGGTGGAGTACTGGTTTGGGCTGGTATCATTAAAGATGAGCTTGTGGGGCCTTTTCAGGTTGAGGATGGAGTCAAGCTCAACTCCCAGTCCTACTGCCAGTTTCTGGAAGACACCTTCTTCAAGCAGTGGTACAGGAAGAAGTCTGCATCCTTCAAGAAAAACATGATTTTCATGCAGGACAATGCTCCATCACACGCGTCCAAGTACTCCACAGTGTGGCTGGCAAGAAAGGGTATAAAAGAAGAAAATCTAATGACATGGCCTCCTTGTTCACCTGATCTGAACCCCATTGAGAACCTGTGGTCCATCATCAAATGTGAGATTTACAAGGAGGGAAAACAGTACACCTCTCTGAACAGTGTCTGGGAGGCTGTGGTTGCTGCTGCACGCAATGTTGATGGTGAACAGATCAAAACACTGACAGAATCCATGGATGGCAGGCTTTTGAGTGTCCTTGCAAAGAAAGGTGGCTATATTGGTCACTGATTTGTTTTTGTTTTGTTTTTGAATGTCAGAAATGTATATTTGTGAATGTTGAGATGTTATATTGGTTTCGCTGGTAAAAATAAATAATTGAAATGGGTATATATTTGTTTTTTGTTAAGTTGCCTAATAATTATGCACAGTAATAGTCACCTGCACACACAGATATCCCCCTAAAATAGCTATAACTAAAAACAAACTAAAAACTACTTCCAAAACTATTCAGCTTTGATATTAATGAGTTTTTTGGGTTCATTGAGAACATGGTTGTTGTTCAATAATAAAATTAATCCTCAAAAATACAACTTGCCTAATAATTCTGCACTCCCTGTATATACACATATATATATATATATATATATATATATATATATATATATATATATATATATATATATATATATATTTACATGTATATAGATACATATGTACATACATACATACAAATATATCAATGAATAAATATATATACAGTCGTATGTAAAAGTGTAGGCACCCCTGACAATTCCCATGGTTTTCGTTTATAAATAATTGGGTGTTTGGATCAGTAATTTTGATCTATCACATAACTGAAGGACACAGTAATATTTCAGTAGTGAAATGAGGTTTATTGGACCACCCAAACAAAACACCAAAAAGACAAAAATAAATACAGGAATTTTTAATTTAAGTAAATACCCCCTAAACCAATCCCAAGAGACAATATTAAACAAAGGTTTATCCTTTTTCCCATCATGTAAATTTAACACATTCGAAACCCTCATCAATATCAATCAATTTGTTCGCAAATTAACTCTTAAAAGCTATTTTATCAAAAACCCAATTAAGAACAGAATCTTAAAAGGTAATGAATTCAATTACAAACACACCGATTTTAAATTACCATCATCCTTTTTCCCCATCCATGAAAAAAGTGAGCATATTAGACTATTTGAAGAGATGGTAAAAAAAAAGATTTATACAAAATAGATCAGTCAAATTACATTAATTGGAATATGACACAAAAAGAACAAAATATTGTAAAGGAACTCAAAAATAACAAAGATATCACAATAAAACCTGCCAACAAGAGAGGTGGGATTGTCCTTATGGACAATAGTTATTATCTGGAAGAATCCAACAGATTATTAAATGATGGAATTACGTATAAAAAAACTCAGATAATCCTATTAACCCCTTATGACTGAGGACGTGCAGGGTACGTCCTCAGAAAAAAGGCAGTTAACGCCTGAGAACGTACCCTGCATGTCCTCAGTGTGGAAAGCAGCTGGAAGCGATCCTGCTCGCTTCCAGCTGCTTTCCGGTTATTGCAGTGATGCCTCGATATGGAGGCATCCTGCAATAACCTTTTTAAGCCATCCGGTGCAGAGAGAGCCACTCTGTGGCCCGCTACACTACAGAAAATGCTGAAATAAAAAATGTTAAAAAATATGTAAAAAATGTAAAAAAAAAAAAACAATAAGCAAGGTGGTGGGGGCTTGTCTGTGTGTGGGGGGGGAAGCTACACTACACTACAGAAAAAAACAAGTACCCAAGATGTCCCCCAATAAGGCAGAGGGGAGGGTTAGAGAGCGGTTTTGGGGGGGATCAGGGAGGTTGGGGGGCTATGTAAATATGCTAACAAAATATTTTATTTTTTTAAACCCTTTTATTTTAGTACTGGCAGACTTTCTGCCAGTACTTAAGATGGCGGGGACAATTGTGGGGTGGGGGAGGGAAGGGAGCTGTTTGGGAGGGATCAGGGGGTGGGATGTGTCAGATGGGAGGCTGATCTCTACACTAAAGCTAAAATTAACCCTGCAAGCTCCCTACAAACTCCCTAATTAACCCCTTCACTGCTAGCCATAATACACGTGTGAGGCGCAGCAGGATTTAGCGGCCTTCTAATTACCAGAAAGCAACGCCAAAGTCATATATGTCTGCTATTTCTGAACAAAGGGGATTCCAGACAAGCATTTACAACCATTTGTGCCATAATTGCACAAGCTGTTTGTAAATGATTTCAGTGAGAAACCTAAAATTGTGAAAAAGTTTTTTTTAATTTGATCGCATTTGGCGGTGAAATGGTGGCATGAAATATACCAAAATGTGCCTAGATCAATACTTGGGGTTGTCTACTACACTACACTAAAACTAAAATTAACCCTACAAGCTCCCTAAAAGCTCCCTAATTAACCCCTTAACTGCTGGGCATAATACACTTGTGGTACGCAGTGGCATTTAGCGGCCTTCTAATTACCAAAAAGCAACGCCAAAGCCATATATGTCTGCTATTTCTGAACAAAGGGGATCCCAGAGAAGAATTTACAACCATTTATGCTATAATTGCACAAGTTGTTTGTAAATAATTTCAGTGAGAAATCGAAAGTTTGTGAAAAAATTTGTGAAAAAGTGAACGATTTTTTGTATTTGATCGCATTTGGCGGTGAAATGGTGGTATGAAATATACCAAAATTGGCCTAGATCAATACTTTGGGATGTCTACTAAAAAAAAATATATACATGTCAAGGGATATTCAGGGATTCCTGAAAGATATCAGTGTTCTAATGTAACTAGCGCTAATTTTGGAAAAAAATGGTTTGGAAATAGCAAAGTGCTACTTGTATTTATGGCCCTATAACTTGCAAAAAAAAAGCAAAGAACATGTAAACATTGATTATTTCTAAACTCAGGACCAAATTTAGAAACTATTTAGCATGGGTGTTTTTTGGTGGTTTTAGATATGTAACAGATTTTGGGGGTCAAAGTTAGAAAAAGTGTGTTTTTTTCCATTTTTCCTCATATTTTATCTTTTTTTTATAGTAAATTATAAGATATGATGAAAATAATGGTATCTTTAGAAAGTCCATTTAATGGTGAGAAAAACGGTATATAATATGTGTGGGTACAGTAAATGAGTAATAAGAAAATTACAGCTAAACACAAACACAGCAAAAATGTAAAAATAGCCTTGGTCCCAAACGGACAGAAAATGGAAAAGTGCTGTGGTCATTAAGGGGTTAAAAATCAAGAATTTGAACTTGGGAAATGATCAAAAGAAGCTAACAATACAGGTCTATGAACCAATACTGAACAGGATTTTCTATATACCAAAAATCCCATTATTCCTACTTTTTATTTTCTTCCAAAATTTCATAAAAATCTCCCCCTGGACGTCCAATTATATCAGGAATAAGATCACTAACATCAAACCTTTCCCAGTATGTTTTTTCTGCAAAATGATGTCATTAAAATACCCTCCTATCTAAAAGACTCCACATTACTTAACATTCTAAAAACTATAATTTTGAAAGACAATTACTTACTAGTGACGTGTGACGTCAATTCGTTGTATAGAAATATAGACCACACTAAAGGCTTAAAAGCGACAAAATATTTTCTAAATCAGGATATGAATTTAAACAATGAACAAAATAATTTTTTATTGAATTGCATTGAATTTATACTCTATAACAATTCCTTTCTCTTTAATGGGGACATGTTCTTACAACTTAAAGGAACAGCGATGGGCACAAGGTTCGCCCCAGTTATGCCAATCTCTTTATGGGTTACTTTGAAAAAATATTAATTGAAGGTGGCTACTGGGGAGTGAAACTTGTGCACTATTATCGCTATACTGTATAGACGACATATTTATCATCTGGAAGGGGGAATCTGAGCTAGAAGACATGAATACCAACACACTAGGTTTAAACTTTACACATGAATCCAGTGCAAATAATATCCATTATTTAGATATAGAAATTGAGATAAAAGGAAAGGAAATTAAAACTAAAACCTTTAAAATAACAGACGCAAATAATTATGTTCACAATGACAGTTGCCATTTGAAGAAATTGAAGACTACTATTCCCAAAGGGCAATTCCTTTGGATTAAGAAAAATTGTTCAGACACAAATAATTTTATAAAACAATCAGAAATATTATCACAAAGGTTTGAAGAGAAAGGTTATAATTCCCAAATTGTAGAGAAAGCAAAACTAGAAGTCCAAACATTGGATAGAGACCTAATTCTGAAACCCAAAATTAAACAGAGTGAAAATGCAGAAGACAACCTCTTTATACCATTTGTGACACAATATAGTTATCAACATTATGAAATTAAAAATATTCTTACCAAACATTGGCATTTCATTAAAAAAAGATCAAATTTTAGGACATAAAATCAAAAACCATCCAGACATCATTTTTTAAAAAGCAAGAAATCTAAAAAGCATCATATCACCTAGTGAATACAAAGATAACAAAAAGAAAAATCTTCTAGGTAGTAATCTGAGAGGGGAATTTTTTTTTTCCATGCATATCTTGCAAATTATGCAAACATAGCACCAAAATAAAAACTATCAAATCAAACAACAACAAATACTACACAAAAATAAGAGACATTATACATTGCTCCGACAAAAATATGATATACTGCATCCAATGTTTATGTGGCCATCAGTATTTTGGCCAAACAAGCTGAATGCTGACAGACAGAATAAGGGAATATCTATATCAAATTGAACATAAAGCTACTAATACAGTTTTATTCAAAAATGTTACAGAAATACACCACAGCAATACAGAACATATGAAATTCTGGGGCATTAAGAAAGACAATTTAGGCCAGAGGAGGAAATATAGAAAATACTCTCCTGAGAAAAGAAGAATATATTTATAATTTTAAAACATTATACCCTTATGGGTTAAACATGGAATTTGATCTAAATTTTCTCATTTGATCACCCCAAGTACATAATATTCTGATACCAATAGTTTAAAATTTATAATTCTTATAGTTTACTATAGTACTCCATAATTTTGACATTAACAGTTTAGAACATATTTCTTTGATAGATTAATATGTAAACTTGAATATATTCTCTTACTGTCTCCTCCTTTTCCCTTCCCCCCCATTTTTGGAATCACTATAATGTTCCACATCCCATCAATTTTTGCACTCTCCTAGTATCATATACTAATTTCATTTTTTGTAATTTCCCTCATTTTACATATAGATACGCACCTATTAGGCGATATATATATGAATATAGATTAATGCTTATACTTATAAGTCAAAACAATTATTCATAATAATTGACAACTATTTATTTATTTACCTTTAGAAATCCACTTAATTACATATGTACTAATATCCCAAACTCTAATACACAACATATTTCAGAAAATAGGAACTGATAAATCCTTTATAAAATAAACACCAATTTCAGAAACATGCGTTTTTCATACACACTTTTATTTAACATATATCTAGGTACACAAATACAGAGAATTTCCTAACATCTCTAAAAACAGCATGCAGCACATAGGACAATAGATGGGTCCAACTGAGTGTTATGTCACAGAATTGATTCAGAATAGGAAAAAGTTTTTAATATATCACATTTTTTATCGTACTCTGTTCTGCTATGTTTCAATTATGTTTTACTTTCTTCACAAATACTGTAATATCTAAATTGTTGTTATACTTCCAAATATCCCTATGTAGCATTTATTTAGTAGAAGTGAATTTTCATAATGCTCTTACAAAATGTTTACAAATTGCTAAAATATGTTATAATCAATACTTGTCAGAGAACATTTCTATTGGCTGTTACAAAATTGGACCAATAGGGATAACAGACAACCAATGGGCACCTTGATAAAAGCCACCGGCCAAAACACGTAGATTTGCCCAGAGAAAGATAGCTTTGTCATAGCTATATCCGGTCTTACTACAACAGTTGAGATAAGATCTTTTTTTACATTCGGACTTGTGAAACTATCTCCAATTTTTGCCATTTGAAGCTGTGATAGTAGCTAACATAAGATTAATCTACTTTCGGTTGGTAATTCAGCTATTACTAATAGCACATGAGAGGATAAACCCTTACCACCGGAACCGGCTATAAATACTGGCTTTCTGCATTTTCATACAGCCGGAATCAGGTTTAAAACCGGTTCTCTACTATCCATATAAAGCGGTTCTGAGAACTGTGCAAAAATACCCCTTTATATATAGATTGTTTATATCTGCAATAATCACCAAACTGTTGGAACACATAAGGGCTCACCACCTTTGCCCTATCGGCTCCCACGATTCATCATCACTACTAGTGACCTACCATCACCTGTGACCCAGAAGTCGGGTCGGAACACACACTTTCCATCACGGATCCTGAATACAGAGACAACTATACAGCTACACTCTGTAACGGCTCCTTGCCAAATGAAAATACAGAGACAGCCACACAGGTACACCTCTAACGATTCTTTTATTTAAACAGAACTTTTTTATCCATCACCATTTGGCCAAGAAATATCAACTAATGTCAAGGTTTGCTTTTTATCCAAACACTACTTATACTTAAAGTGTGTTTACTATCCACTGCAGTGTGAATTTTTAACAATCTTTTCTAAATAGCTCAAGCTCACTGGCCAGCACTATATACAGTGCCTACAACACATTATAACACAGTATAACATTCAGTCAACTATTGTTACACTAGGAATATTGCTATATTGACTACACTAGGAATATTGTTACACTAGGAATATTGCTATATTGGCTATATATTCTCTCTGTCACTGAACTGTTACAATTGTTTATATATATATATATTTTTTTTGCTTATGATTTGGATTCTGATATTTTATTAAGACTGGTTTTATTTTTTTACCCCAACAATTTATAGTAAGCTACTTTTATATAATTATTTATTGTTATCATTTTCATTCATTTTTCAAGTGTTTAAAGTATACATATATACACTCCTTTGCTCAAGTGACAACAATCTAGACCACGCTTAACACGATAATATCCCTGTTTTTAAAATAAATACACAAGGGCTCCTATTTTTATTTGTATATATATATATATATATATATATATATATGTGTATATATATATGTGCATACACACATTTCCTTATATATAAATATATATACAAATACACTATTGTAAAACTATTTGTTTATAAAATTTTACATATATTTTTCACGTATATATTCTTTCACATATTATTTTTTCACCATATATCACTAGCACTATTATTCATTCCCTTTAATTAATAAATTAAACACTATTTACCCTAAGGAGGAGAGAAGTGGACATACTTCTAGTCAAACATCATTAAGATGCTTTATCACCCTTAACACGGTCTAATAACATTATCATCAACCAACTTTTAGTGCTCCCCTATACTGTCCCATAATTTCTTTGTATTTGACATTTTGTTAGGAGGAACAAATGTCTTTTTAGGATGTTGCAGAGTTGAGATTCTTAACAGAGGTGCACTAAATTGTATCTGTTCTGCTTTTTCCTTATTGGATTAACAGAAAATGTGCAATATGCATCAAAATGAAATTAGACAGGTGCATAAATTTGGGCACCCCAACAGAAATATTGCAATAATATATAGTAGAGCCTCCTTTAGCAGAAGTAACAGCCTCTAGACGCTTCCTATAGCCTGTAATGAGTGTCTGGATTCTGGATGAAGGTATTTTGGACCATTCCTCCTTGCAAAACATCTCCAGTTCAGTTAGGTTTGATGGTTGCCGAGCATGGACAGCCCGCTTTAAATCACCCCACAGATTTTCAATGATATTCAGGTCTGGGGACTGAGATGGCCATTCCAGAACATTGTACTTGTTCCTCTGCATATATGCCAGAGTAGATTTTGAGCAGTGTTTTGGGTCGTCGTCTTGTTGAAATATCCAACTCCGGTGTAACTTCAACTTTATGACTGATTCCTCAACATTATTCTCAAGTATCTGCTGATATTGAGTGGAATCCATGCTACCCTCAACTTTAACAAGATTCCCAGTACCGGCACTGGCCACACAGCCCCACAGCATGATGGAACATCCACAAAATTTTACTGTGGTTAGCAAGTGTTTATCTTGGAATGACCAAAGAACTCAATCTTTGTTTCATCAGTCCACAGCACCTTCTTCCAAAATGAGGCTGGCTTGTCCAAATGTGTATTTGCATACCTCAAGTGACTCTGTTTGTTGCTTGTGTGCAGAAAAGGCTTCTTCTGCATCACTCTCCCATACGCTGAATTGTTGAACAATGCACAGTGACACCATCTGTAGCAAGATGATGTTGTAGGTTTTTGGAGGTGGCCTGTGAGCTTTTTTTTGACCGTTCTCACCATCCTTTGCCTTTGCCTTTCTGATATTTTACTTCTGGCCTTAACAAGAACTGTGTCTGTGGTATTCCATTTCCTCACTATGTTCCTCACAGTGGACACTGACAGCTTAAACCTCTACATTAGCTTTTTGTAGCTTTCCACTAAACCATAATGTTGAACAATCTTTGTTTTCAGGTCATTTGAGAGTTGTTTTGAGGCCCCCATGATGCCACTCTTCAGAGGAGAGTCAAAGAGAACAACAACTTGCAATTGGCCCCCTATTCTCATGATTGGATGCACCTGTCTATGAAGTTCAAGGCTTAATGGGCTCACCAAACCAACTGTGTGTTCCAATTAATCAGTGCTAGGTAGTTACATGTATTCAAATACACAAAATGACAAGGGTGCCCAAATGTATGCACTTGTCTAATTTTGTTTTGATGCATATTGCACATTTTCTGTTAATCCAATAAACCAAATTTCACTACTGAAATATTACTGTGTCCTTCAGTTATTTTATAGATCAAAATGAAATCGCTGATCCAAACACCCAATTATTTATAAATGAAAATCATGGAAATTGTCAGTGGTGCCTAAACTTTTGCATACGACTGTGTATATACTAAAGTATGTATGTCCAATATTAACCCCTTAAGGACCAAGGCCATTTTTCGATTTCTTTCCCATAACCCCTTAATGACCACAGCACTTTTCCATTTTCTGTCCGTTTGGGACCAAGGCTATTTTTACATTTTTGCGGTGTTTCTGTTTAGCTGTAATTTTCTTCTTACTCATTTACTGTACCCACACATATTATATACCGTTTTTCTCGCCATTAAATGGACTTTCAAAATCTATCTGTTACACATCTACAACCACCAAAAAACACCCATGCTAAATAGTTTCTAAATTTTGTCCTGAGTTTAGAAATACCCAATGTTTACATGTTCTTTGCTTTTTTTGCAAGTTATAGGGCAATAAATACAAGTAGCACTTTGCCATTTCCAAACCACTTTTTTTCAAAATTAGCGCTAGTTACATTGGGACACTAATAACTTTCAGGAATCTCTGAATATCCATTGGCATGTATATATTTTTTTTTAGAAGACATCCCAAAGTATTGATCTAGGCCCATTTTGGTATATTTCATGCCACCATTTCACCGCCGAATGCGATCAAATAAAAAATTTTTTTCACTTTTTCACAAAATTTTTCACAAACTTTAGGTTTCTCACTGAAATTATTTACAAACAACTCATGAAATTATGGCATAAATGGTTGTAAATGCTTCTCTGGGATCCCCTTTGTTCATAAATAGCAGACATATATGGCTTTGGCTTTGCTTTTTGGTAATTAGAAGGCTGCTAAATGCCACTGCGCACCACACGTGTATTATGCCCAGCAGTGAATGGGTTAATTAGGGAGCATGTAGGGAGCTTCTAGGGTTAATTTTAGCTCTAGTGTAGTAGACAACCCCAAGTATTGATCTAGGCCCATTTTGGTATATTTCATGCCACCATTTCACCGCCAAAAGCAATCAAATAAAAATAAATTGTTCACTTTTTCAAACTTTAGGTTTCTCACTAAAATTATTTACAAACAGCTTGTGCAATTATGGCACAAATGGTTGTAAATGCTTCTCTGGGATCCCCTTTGTTCAGAAATAGCAGACATATATGGCTTTGGCGTTGCTTTTTGGTAATTAGAAGACCGCTAAATGCTGCTGCGCATCACATGTGTATTATGGCTAGCAGTGAAGGGGTTAATTAGGTAGTTTGTAGGGAGCTTGCAGGGTTAATATTAGCTTTAGTGTAGAGATCAGACTCCCACCTGACACATCCCACCCCCTGATCCCTCCCAAACAGCTCTCTTCCCTCCTCCACCCCACAATTGTCCCCGCCATCTTAAGTACTGGCAGAAAGTCTGCCAGTACTAAAATAAAAGGTATTTAAAAAAAAAAAAAAATAGCATATTTACATATGCTGCTATGTAGGGTCCCCCCTTAGCCCCCAACCTCCCTGATCCCCCCCAAAATAGCTCCCTAACCCTCCCCCTCTGCCTTATTGGGGCCATCTTGGGTACTGGCAGCTGTCTGCCAGTACCCAGTTTGCAAATAAAAATGTTTTTTTTATTATTTGTTTTTATTTGTTTCTGTAGTGTAGCTCCCCCCCCCCCCACAGTCCAATATCCCACCAGCCAAACCGATCACCAAATAAATATAATTCCCCCCTTGATCCCCACTTCTAACAAAAAAATTTCTGTAGCGTAGTGGTTCCCACCCGCTCCCTCGCCGTGCACGTGCGCACGTCCGTGCGCCCCCCCCCCCCGGTCTTCCCCGCCCCCGATCCCGCCCCCTCCCCATCACAAAGGCCATCGATGGCCGCCACCCGCCTCCCACACCGGCTCCCACCCACTAACAAACTTAGCCGTTAATGTCCGGTGCAGAGAGGGCCACAGAGTTGCTCTCTCTGCATCGGATGGCTAAAAATGGTTATTGCAGGATGCCTCGATATCGAGGCATCACTGCAATAACCGGAAAGCAGCTGGAAGCGAGCAGGATCGCTTCCAGCTGCTTTCCACACCGAGGACGTGCAGGGTACGTCCTCAGGCGTTAACTGCCTTTTTTTTGAGGACGTACCCTGCACGTCCTCGGTCGTTAAGGACCAGGTCTATTTTTACATTTCTGCGGTGTTTGTGTTTAGCTGTAATTTTCCTCTTACTCATTTACTGTACCCCCACATATTATATACCGTTTTTCTTGCCACTAAATGGACTTTCTAAAGATACCATTATTTTTATCATATCTTATAATTTACTAATAAAAATATTATAAAATATGAGGAAAAAATGGAAAAAAACTAATTTCTCCTACATTGGTGTGTCCGGTCCACGGCGTCATCCTTACTTGTGGGATATTCTCTTCCCCAACAGGAAATGGCAAAGAGTCCCAGCAAAGCTGGTCACATGATCCCTCCTAGGCTCCGCCCACCCCAGTCATTCTCTTTGCCGTTGCACAGGCAACATCTCCACGGAGATGGTTAAGAGTTTTTTGTAGTTTTATTCTTCTATCAAGTGTTAGTTATTTTAAAATAGTGCTGGTATGTACTATTTACTCTGAAACAGAAAAGGATGAAGATTTCTGTTTGTAAGAGGAAGATGATTTTTAGCAGACAGTAACAAAAATCGATTGCTGTTTCCACACAGGACTGTTGAGATGAAGTAACTTCAGTTGGGGGAAACAGTTAGCAGTCTTTTCTGTTTAAGGTATGACTAGCCATATTTCTAACAAGACCATGTAATGCTGGAAGGCTGTCATTTCCCCTCATGGGGACCGGTAAGCCATTTTCTTAGTTAAACATAAAAGAATAAAGGGCTTCAAAAAGGGCTTAAAAACTGGTAGACATTTTTCTGGGCTAAAACAATTGCTTTACTAGGCATATTATGCCGATTCTAACTAATTATTGGTATTATAATCTTGGGGAACGTTTAGAAAAACGGCAGGCACTGTGTTGGACACCTTTTTCAGATGGGGGCCTTTCTAGTTATAGACAGAGCCTCATTCTGGGACTGTATAGGGGTTAAATGTAAAAACGGCTCCGGTTAAAGCTCTGAAATTTGGTGTGCAATACTTTTAATGCTTTAAGACACTGTGGTGAAATTTTGGTGAATTTTGAACAATTCCTTCATACTTTTTCACATATTCAGTAATAAAGTGTTTTCAGTTTGAAATTTAAAGTGACAGTAACGGTTTTATTTTAAAACGTTTTTTGTGCTTTGTTGACAAGTTTAAGCCTGTTTAACATGTCTGTACCATCAGATAAGCTATGTTCTATATGTATGAAAGCCAATGTGTCTCCCCATTTAAATTTATGTGATAATTGTGCCATAGTGTCCAAACAAAGTAAGGACAGTAATGCAACAGATAATGATATTGCCCAAGATGATTCCTCAAATGAGGGGAGTAAACATGATACTACATCATCCCCTACTGTGTCTACACCAGTTATGCCCACACAGGAGGCCCCTAGTACATCTAGTGCGCCAATATTTATTACCATGCAACAATTAACGGCTGTAATGGATAACTCCATAGCAAATCTTTTATCCAAAATGCCTACTTATCAGAGAAAGCGCGATTGCTCTGTTTTAAACACTGAAGAGCAAGAGTACGCTGATGATAACTGTTCTGACATACCCTCACACCAATCTCAAGGGGCCATGAGGGAGGTTTTGTCTGATGGAGAAATTTCAGATTCAGGAAAAATTTCTCATCAAGCTGAACCTGATGTTGTGACATTTAAATTTAAATTAGAACATCTCCGCGCACTGCTTAAGGAGGTGTTATCTACTCTGGATGATTGTGACAATTTGGTCATTCCAGAGAAATT
Organism: Bombina bombina; assembly: GCF_027579735.1. Lineage (NCBI taxonomy): Eukaryota > Metazoa > Chordata > Amphibia > Anura > Bombinatoridae > Bombina > Bombina bombina. The sequence goes on from NC_069504.1 coordinate 294,361,196, forward strand.
ATGTAAGATGGACAAGTTCCTAGAGGTTCCGGTGCCCCCCGACGCTTTTCCTATACCCAAGCGGGTGGCGGACATAGTAAATAAAGAGTGGGAAAGGCCCGGCATACCTTTTGTTCCCCCCCCTATATTTAAGAAATTATTTCCTATAGTCGACCCCAGAAAGGACTTATGGCAGACAGTCCCCAAGGTCGAGGGGGCGGTTTCTACTCTAAACAAACGCACTACTATTCCTATCGAAGATAGTTGTGCTTTCAAAGATCCTATGGATAAGAAATTAGAGGGTTTGCTTAAAAAGATTTTTGTACAGCAAGGTTACCTTCTACAACCAATTTCATGCATTGTTCCTGTCACTACGGCAGCGTGTTTCTGGTTCGAGGAACTAGAAAAATCGCTCAGTAAAGAATCTTCGTATGAGGAGGTTATGGACAGAGTTCAAGCACTTAAATTGGCTAACTCTTTTGTTTTAGATGCCGCTTTGCAATTAGCTAGATTAGCGGCGAAAAATTCAGGGTTTGCTGTCGTGGCGCGCAGAGTGCTTTGGCTAAAGTCTTGGTCAGCGGATGTGTCTTCCAAGACAAAATTGCTTAACATTCCTTTCAAAGGTAAAACATTATTTGGACCTGATTTGAAAGAGATTATTTCAGACATCACTGGGGGAAAGGGCCACGCCCTCCCACAGGATAGGTCTTTTAAGGCTAATAATAAGCCTAATTTTCGTCCCTTTCGCAGAAACGGACCAGTCTCTAATTCTGTATCCTCTAAGCAAGAGGGTAATACTTCACAACCCAAACCAGCCTGGAAACCAATGCAAGGCTGGAACAAGGGTAAGCAGGCCAAGAAGCCTACCACTGCTACCAAAACAGCATGAAGGGATATCCCCCGATCCGGGACCGGATCTAGTGGGGGGCAGACTTTCTCTCTTTGCTCAGGCTTGGGCAAGAGATGTTCAGGATCCTTGGGCGCTAGAAATAGTTTCTCAAGGTTATCTTCTGGAATTCAAGGAACTACCCCCAAGGGGAAGGTTCCACAGGTCTCAATTATCTTCAAACCAAATAAAGAGACAGGCATTCTTACATTGTGTAGAAGACCTGTTAAAGATGGGAGTGATACATCCAGTTCCAATAAGAGAACAAGGAATGGGATTTTATTCCAATCTGTTCATAGTTCCCAAAAAAGAGGGAACATTCAGACCAATTTTGGATCTAAAGATCCTAAACAAATTTCTCAGGGTACCATCGTTCAAAATGGAAACTATTCGAACGATCCTACCTACTATCCAGGAAAATCAATTTATGACTACCGTGGATTTAAAGGATGCGTACCTACATATTCCTATCCACAAGGAACATCATCAGTTCCTAAGGTTCGCTTTTCTGGACAAGCATTACCAGTTTATGGCACTTCCATTTGGATTAGCCACTGCTCCAAGGATTTTCACAAAGGTACTAGGGTCCCTTCTAGCGGTTCTAAGACCAAGGGGCATTGCAGTAGTACCTTACTTGGACGACATCCTGATTCAAGCGTCGTCCCTGTCAAAAGCAAAGGCTCATATGGACATCGTCCTAGCCTTTCTCAGATCTCACGGATGGAAGGTGAACAAAGAAAAAAGTTCTCTGTCCCCGTCAACAAGAGTTCCCTAATAGATTCCTTAGAAATGAGGATTTTTCTGACAGAGGTCAGAAAATCAAAACTTCTAAGCTCTTGTCAAGTACTTCATTCTGTTCCTCGTCCTTCCATAGCGCAGTGCATGGAAGTAATAGGATTGATGGTTGTAACAATGGACATAGTTCCTTTTGCACGAATTCATCTAAGACCATTACAACTGTGCATGCTCAGACAGTGGAATGGGGATTATACAGACTTGTCTCCGACGATTCAAGTAGATCAAAAGACCAGAGATTCACTCCGTTGGTGGCTGACCCTGGACAATCTGTCACAGGGAATGAGCTTCCGCAGACCAGAGTGGGTCATTGTCACGACCGACGCCAGCCTAGTGGGCTGGGGCGCGGTCTGGGAATCCCTGAAAGCTCAGGGTCTATGGTCTCGGGAAGAGTCTCTTCTCCCGATAAACATTCTGGAACTGAGAGCGATATTCAATGCTCTCAGAGCTTGGCCTCAACTAGAAAAGGCCAAATTCATAAGGTTTCAGTCAGACAACATGACGACCGTTGCATATATCAATCATCAGGGGGGAACAAGGACTTCCCTGGCGATGAAAGAAGTGACCAAGATAATTCAATGGGCGGAGGATCACTCCTGCCACTTGTCTGCGATCCACATCCCAGGAGTGGAAAATTGGGAAGCGGATTTTCTGAGTCGTCAGACATTCCATCCGGGGGAGTGGGAACTCCATCCGGAAATCTTTGCCCAAATAACTCAATTATGGGGCATTCCAGACATGGATCTGATGGCGTCTCGTCAGAACTTCAAGGTTCCTTGCTACGGGTCCAGATCCAGGGATCCCAAGGCGACCCTAGTAGATGCACTAGTAGCACCTTGGACCTTCAACCTAGCTTATGTATTCCCACCGTTTCCTCTCATCCCCAGGCTGGTAGCCAGGATCAATCAGGAGAGGGCCTCGGTGATCTTGATAGCTCCTGCGTGGCCACGCAGGACTTGGTATGCAGACCTGGTGAATATGTCATCGGCTCCACCATGGAAGCTACCTTTGAGACAGGACCTTCTTGTTCAGGGTCCATTCGAACATCCGAATCTGGTTTCCCTCCAACTGACGGCTCGGAGATTGAACGCTTGATTTTATCAAAGCGTGGGTTTTCAGATTCTGTAATAGATACTCTGATTCAGGCTAGAAAGCCTGTAACTAGAAAAATTTACCATAAAATATGGAAAAAATATATCTGTTGGTGTGAATCTAAAGGATTCCCATGGAACAAGATAAAAATTCCTAAGATTCTATCCTTTCTACAAGAAGGTTTGGAGAAAGGATTATCTGCAAGTTCTCTGAAGGGACAGATCTCTGCTTTATCTGTTTTACTTCACAAAAGACTGGCAGCTGTGCCAGATGTTCAAGCATTTGTTCAAGCTCTGGTTAGGATCAAGCCTGTTTACAGACCTTTGACTCCTCCCTGGAGTCTAAATCTAGTTCTTTCAGTTCTTCAAGGGGTTCCGTTTGAACCCTTACATTCCGTAGATATTAAGTTATTATCTTGGAAAGTTTTGTTTTTGGTTGCAATTTCTTCTGCTAGAAGAGTTTCAGAGTTTTCTGCTCTGCAGTGTTCTCCGCCCTATCTGGTGTTCCATGCAGATAAGGTGGTTTTGCGTACTAAGCCTGGTTTTCTTCCGAAAGTTGTTTCCAACAAAAATATTAACCAGGAGATAGTTGTACCTTCTTTGTGTCCGAATCCAGTTTCAAAGAAGGAACGTTTGTTACACAATTTGGACGTAGTCCGTGCTCTAAAATTCTATTTAGAGGCTACTAAAGATTTCAGACAAACATCTTCCTTGTTTGTTGTTTATTCTGGTAAAAGGAGAGGTCAAAAAGCGACTTCTACCTCTTTCCTTTTGGCTTAAAAGCATTATCCGATTGGCTTATGAGACTGCCGGACGGCAGCCTCCTGAAAGAATCACAGCTCACTCCACTAGGGCTGTGGCTTCCACATGGGCCTTCAAGAACGAGGCTTCTGTTGACCAGATATGTAAGGCAGCGACTTGGTCTTCACTGCACACTTTTGCCAAATTTTACAAATTTGATACTTTTGCTTCTTCGGAGGCTATTTTTGGGAGAAAGGTTTTGCAAGCCGTGGTGCCTTCCATTTAGGTGACCTGATTTGCTCCCTCCCTTCATCCGTGTCCTAAAGCTTTGGTATTGGTTCCCACAAGTAAGGATGACGCCGTGGACCGGACACACCAATGTTGGAGAAAACAGAATTTATGCTTACCTGATAAATTACTTTCTCCAACGGTGTGTCCGGTCCACGGCCCGCCCTGGTTTTTTAATCAGGTCTGATGAATTATTTTCTCTAACTACAGTCACCACGGTATCATATGGTTTCTCCTATATATATTTCCTCCTGTCCGTCGGTCGAATGACTGGGCTGGGCGGAGCCTAGGAGGGATCATGTGACCAGCTTTGCTGGGACTCTTTGCCATTTCCTGTTGGGGAAGAGAATATCCCACAAGTAAGGATGACGCCGTGGACCGGACACACCGTTGGAGAAAGTAATTTATCAGGTAAGCATAAATTCTGTTTTTTTCTAACTTTGACCCCCAAAATCTCTTACACATCTACAACCACCAAAAAACAACCATGGTAAATAGTTTCTAAATTTTGTCTTGAGTTTAGAAATACCCAATGTTTACATGTTCTTTGCTTTTTTTGCAAGTTATAGGGCAATAAATACAAGTAGCAAAACCACTTTTTTTTCAAAATGAGTGCTAGTTACATTGGAACCCTGATATCTGTCAGGAATACCTGAATATCCCTTGACATGTACATATATTTTTTTAGAAGACATCCCAAAGTATTGATCTAGGCCCATTTTGGTATATTTCATGCCACCATTTCACCGCCAAATGCGATCAAATAAAAAAAATATGTTCACTTTTTCACAAATTTTTCACAAACTTTAGGTTTCTCACAGAAATTATTTACAAACAACTTGTGCAATTATTGCATAAATGGTTGTAAATGCTTCTCTGGGATCCCCTTTGTTCAGAAATAGCTGACTTATATGGCTTTGGTGTTGCTTTTTGATAATTAGAAGGCTGCTAAATGCCACTGCGCATCACACATGTATTATGCCCAGCAGTGAAGGGGTTAATTAGGGAGGATGTAGGGAGTGTCTAGGGTTAATTTTAGCTTTAGTGTAGTGTAGTAGATCCCCTTTGTTTAGAAATTGCAGACATATATGGCTTTGGCGTTGCTTTTTGGTAATTATAAGGCAGCTAAATGCTGCTGCGCACCACACATGTATTATGCCCAGCAGTGCAGGGTTAATTAGGTAGCTTGTAGGGAGCTTGCAAGGTTAATTTTAGCTTTAGCATAGAGATCAGCCTCCCACCTGACACATCACAACCCAGGATCCCTCCCAAACAGCTCTCTTCCCTCCCCCATCCCACAATTGTCCCCGCCATCTTAAGTACTGGCAGAAAGTCTGCCAGTACTAAAATAAAAGGTATATTTAAAAAAAAAAAAATGTATAGCATATTTACATATGCTGCCGTGTAGGACCCCCCCTTAGCCTCCAACCTCCCTGATCTCCCCCAAACAGCTCTCTAACCCTCCCCCTCTACCTTACTGGGAGCCATCTTGGGTACTGGCAGCTGTCTGCCAGTACCCAGTTTAGAAAAAAAATGCCTTTTTTTTATATATATTTTTTTCTTCTGTAGTGTAGCTTGACCCCCCATAGACAAACCACTCCCAGATCCCTTACAATAACTTTTTCTGCTGATCCCCCCTGTCTCCCACTTATCACCTTTTTCTGTAGTATAGCGGTTCCCACCCGCTCCTTCCCCATGCACAAGCCCGCCCGCCGCTCACCGTGCACGCATGCGTCCGAGCGCGCTCCCGACGATCCCGCCCCCCCCTCTCTCTTCAATGCTCCATCGATGGCCGCCCACCCGCCTCCCACATTGGCTCCCACCCACCAACGATTGCGGCCATCGATGCCGGTGCAGAGAGGGCCACAGAGTGGCTCTCTCTGCATCAGATGGGGGAAAAATGTTATTGCAGGATGCCTCGACATCGAGGCATCACTGCAATAACTGTAAAGCGGCTGGAAGCAATCAGGATCGCTTCCAGCCGCTTTAATCCCCAAAGTCGTACAGGGTACGTCGCTGATCTTTAAAGACCAGGTTGTGTGCGACGTACCCTGTACGACTCGTGTTGTTAAGGGGTTAAAAAGAATTAGAATAATTCACTCTCCACTTTGCACCAAATATGTCGCTAATTGCTATATTTGCAATTCCTGCTCAGAAAAATAATACATTTACAATATATGTAAATATGTTTGCTAAAGATTTCTGACATAACACACACATAGATTTATATATACATCCTAAAGAGTGTATGTACCATATTAAAAAGAATTAAAATAAATAAATCTCCACATACAATTTTAAACAATTGTCAAAATTACTTCTATTGTCAAATTTGCTTCATTCTCTTGTTATCCTTTGCTGAAGGAACATCATTGCACTACTGGCAGCTAGCTGAACTCATCTATTTAGCCAATAACAAGAGACAAATGTGTGCAGGCACCAATTAGCAGCTAGCTCCCACTAGTGTAGGATATGTGTGTATTCTTTACCAACAAGAGATACCAAGAGAAAAAAAGCACATTTGAAAATAGAAGCCAATTTGAAAATGTTTTAAAATGACATGCTCTATCTGAATCCTGCAACTTACATTTTTACTTTCCTATCCCTTTAAAATATCCATTGATTGCAAATAAATACATATGATACCCTGATAACATGTTATATTTTCCAATTATTCCTGCTCAGAAAAATAATACATTTACAATGTATAGATATAGTGGTATAAATAGATATATGACAGACAACATTGTTTAGAACAAAATAAAAAAGGAATTTAGGAACATGTAAATATGTAAATATGTTTGCAATAGATTTCTGACAAAGCATATATATACTGTATATACTATATATATATATATATATATATATATATATATATATATATATATATATATATACAGTATATATAAACTTGAAATCTCATCCAGGGAGACTGATTGTCTCAGCAATTGGTTCACTATTACAGCTTATAGCCACTTATTTGGAACAAATATTTCATTTCAAATATATTATTATCAAGATTGTCTACTGTCACATCTTACCAGTCTTTTTGTATGTTGATAAACATGGATCCATGTTAATGTTCTATTTGAATATTCCACATAGGTACCTTTGCATATTGCATATTATTTATTGTTTTAAACTTTTGTTTTAATTATTGTTTTAATTGTTTTAACTGTCAACATTTATTGTCATTAATAAATACACGTGTACTACCTATTCACATCCTAGCCCACTTCTAGTTCTCAGACTATATCCATATATTCTTAGAGTTCCTTATTGCCAGCTAGAGGTCAAGACAGCCAGAGCATATAGGATTACACAGGCGCTAGGTATATATTCCATCAACAAATATTTCAACCATTGGTTCACAATATGGGCTCCTTTATTTTGGGCTCTTTATCAATGATCAAGATCTTGAAAAATATGACAAATATTCAAGAGAATACACTTCTGGTTACCTTGGATGTTACTAGCCTATATACAGTCATTCCACATAAGGAAGAACTAATGGCAATTAGCAGACAACTGAGGGACATATCCTTATATAGGGCCTCCAGAGGATTTTCTACTTGAATTGTTAAGATTATGTTTAGAATTTAATTAATTGTGTGGTTGCTTGAAAACATCTGCACTAGCTCCAGTCAGTTTCTTGTCCATGCTTAGTAGAGGAATTTTGCTGGGGGGAGACTATTTGTGACAGTAGAACTTAAGTTTTATAATGGTATAATGCTTATCTCACTAAAGACTGTGGCTACACTGAGAATTTCTCATTTTTGAAAAAAATATGTATGTTTGCTGTTTTTAACACATTCTGCCTTTTTTTGTTTACCATGAATTATAATATTATAGTTGATTAAGGAGCACAGTTTCACATCCCTTTAATTTACTGTTTCCATATGCTTTTACAGAGTGTGGTCACTTTTCAGTAGCTTAAAGGGATAGTAAACCCCAACATTTTCATTTATGATTCAGATAGAACATACAATTTTAAACAGCTTTCCATTTAATTCTATTATCAAATTATTCATTCTCTTGTTATCCATTGTTGAAGGGACAGCATTGCACTACTGACAGGAAGCTGAAAATATCTATTTAGCCAATTACAAGAGACAAATGTGTGCAGGCACCAATTAGCAGCAGCTCACACAAGTGTATGATTTGTGCATATTCATTTTTTAACAAGGGATACTAAGAGAACGAAGCACATTTGAAAATAGAAGTGAATTTAAAAGTGTCATAAAATGACATGCTCTATCTGAATCATGCACGTTTTAATTTTGACTTTCCTATGCCTTTAAGGATTGTAACATGGTCTATATCCTTCATGGACATGCAGGAAATATAATGATCAGAGCAGACAAAGAAAAAGATTTAAGCAAGGAACAGAATGTGCACAGAATGGGCAATCAAATTTTTTTTTTTAAAACAAGGTAAAACCATGTTCATTCAAAATGCACATAGCAGAACAGAACAGGATGTAAACAATTGCAGGCAATTCCTAGTATAAAGCAGCAAAGGGTTTCTTACAGTGAAAAGATTTAAATGCTAGAGAAGTTCTCTCAGTTATTAAGGTGATCTCCCACTGCTTCAAACCGCATGCTGAAACGGAATATAGGATTTCTGGAAAGTACACTGAGCCTTGACAGCAGGAAACTATTGATCTAGTAATGTAAAATACAAAGTAACAAGGAAAGCAGGAACCATATAGAGAAATTCAGTAAAGTAAATGTTCAAGGTAAATGTGCAAGTCTGTCTCTGATGTACATATATTGCCTATGTTTTTTGTAAATCAAAATCACTTTTACATAAACTAGGTAAATTATACTGTGTATAAGAATTTCTACTTACAAAACTAATGTGGTATAACAATACAAGCACATATTATTATAGTACATTCCAATAAAAAAAAAAATTAAGTGGTTTTAATTTCTGAATAATGTGACAATACTTTTTTAGTTTAAAGATTTATGTACTCTGGTATAACCAGACATAAAATAAGACACGACAACTCTTGGGAGAAAAGACCGGTCACGTTCACGTTAATTAAATAAACGATTAACTAGTGCCTAATTTTCTTTATTATTATCATTAGGCACTCAAACATATAGGCCTAGATTTAGAGTTGGGCGGTAGCCGTGAAAACCAGCGTTAGAGGCTCCTAACGCTGGTTTTGGGCTACCGCCGGTATTTGGAGTCAGTCAGGAAAGGGTCTAACGCTCACTTTCCAGCCGCGACTTTTCCATACCGCAGATCCCCTTACATCAATTGCGAATCCTATCTTTTCAATGGGATCTTTCTAACGCCGGTATTTAGAGTCGTGGCTGAAGTGAGCGTTAGAAATCTAATGACTAAACTCCAGCCGCAGAAAAAAGTCAGTAGTTAAGAGCTTTCTGGGCTAACGCCGGTTTATAAAGCTCTTAACTACTGTGCTCTAAAGTACACTAACACCCATAAACTACCTATGTACCCCTAAACCGAGGTCCCCCCACATCGCCGCCACTATATTTACATTTTTTAACCCCTAATCTTCCGCTCCGTACACTGCCGCCAACTACGTTATCCCTATGTACCCCTAATCTGCTGCCCCTAACACCGCTGACCCCTATATTATATTTATTAACTCCTAATCTGCCCCCCACAACTTCGCCTCCACCTGCCTACACTTATTAACCACTAATCTGCCGAGCGGACCGCACCACTACTATAATAAAGTTATTAACCCCTAATCCGCCTCACTCCCGCCTCAATAACCCTATAATAAATAGTATTAACCCCTAATCTGCCCTCCCTAACATCGCCGACACCTAACTTCAATTAGTAACCCCTAATCTGCCGACCGAATCTCACCGCTACTGTAATAAATTGATTAACCCCTAAAGCTAAGTCTAAACCTAACCCTAACACCCCCCTAAGTTAAATATAATTTAAATCTAACGAAATAAATTAACTCGTATTAAATAAATTATTCCTATTTAAAGCTAAATACTTACCTGTAAACAGCCAATAGAATGCAAGCTCAATCTGATTGGCTGATCGGATCAGCCAATCGGATTGAACTTGATTCTGATTGGCTGATTCCATCAGCCAATCATAATTTTCCTACCGTAATTCAGATTGGCTGATAGAATCCTATCAGCCAATCGGAATTCGAGGGACGCCATCTTGGATGACGTCCCTTAAAGGAACCGTCATTCTTCAGTTGGACGTCGTCGGAAGAAGATTGATCCGCGCTGGAGTTCTTCACGATGGAGCCGTTCCTCATCGGATGAAGATAGAAGATGCCGCTTGGATCAAGATGGTTGCCGGTCTGGATCGCCTCTTCTTCCCGGATAGGATGAAGACTTTGGAGCCTCTTCTGGACCTCTTCAGCCGCAGGATTATGGATCGCCAGCCCCGCTTGGGTTGGATGAAGATATCGGAGCTAGGACCGATCGGTGTGATACCCGGGGAGGTGAAGATAAGGTAGGAAGATCTTCAGGGGCTTAGTGTTAGGTTTATTTAAGGGGGTTTGGGTTAGATTAGGGGTATGTGGGTGGTGGGTTGTAATGTTGGGGAGGGGTATTGTATGTTTTTTTTTGCAGGCAAAAGAGCTGAATTCTTTGGGGCATGCCCCACAGAAGGTCATTTTAAGGGCTGGTAAGGTAAAAGAGCTTTGAACTTTTTTTAATTTAGAATAGGGTAGGGCATTTTTTTATTTTGGGGGGCTTTGTTATTTTATTAGGGGGCTTAGAGTAGGTGTAATTAGTTTAAAATTGTTGTAATATTTTTCTGATGTTTGTAAATATTTTTTTATTTTTTGTAACTTAGTTCTTTTTTATTTTTTGTACTTTAGTTAGTTTATTTAAATGTATTTATTTGCAGATATTCTATTTAATTAATTTATTGATAGTGTAGTGTTAGGTTTAATTGTAACTTAGGTTAGGATTTATTTTACAGGTAATTTTGTAATTATTTTAACTATTTTAGCTATTAAATAGTTCTTAACTATTTAATAGCTATTGTACCTGGTTAAAATAAATACAAAGTTACCTGTAAAATAAATATAAATCCTAAAATAGCTATAATATAATTATAATTTATATTGTAGCTATATTAGGATTTATTTTACAGGTAAGTATTTAGCTTTAAATAGGAATAATTTATTTAATAAGAGTTAATTTATTTCGTTAGATTTAAATTATATTTAATTTAGGGGGGTGTTAGGGTTAGACTTAGCTTTAGGGGTTAATACATTTATTAGAATAGCGGTGAGCTCCAGTCGGCAGATTAGGGGTTAATGTTTGAAGTTAGGTGTCGGCGATGTTAGGGAGGGCAGATTAGGGGTTAATACTATTTATTATAGGGTTATTGAGGCGGGAGAGAGCCGGATTAGGGGTTAATAACTTTATTATAATAGCGGTGCAGTCCGCTCGGCAGATTAGGGGTTAATAAGTGTAGGCAGGTGGAGGCGAGGTTGTGGGGGGCAGATTAGGGGTTAATAAATATAATATAGGGGTCGGTGGTGTTAGGGGCAGCAGATTAGGGGTACACAGGGATAATGTAAGTAGCGGCGGTTAACGGCGCGGCAGATTAGGGGTTAATAAAAATATGCAGGTGTCAGCGATAGCGGGGGTGGCAGAATAGGGGTTAATAAGTGTAAGGTTAGGGTTGTTTAATAAGGGTAAGGTTAGAGTGTTAGGTGCAGACGTAGGAAGTGTTTCCCCATAGCAAACAATGGGGCTGCGTTAGGAGCTGAACGCGGTTTTTTTGCAGGTGTTAGGTTTTTTTTCAGCTCAAACAGCCCCATTGTTTTCTATGGGGTATTGTGCACGAGCACGTTTTTAAGCTGGCCGCGTCCGTAAGCACCGCTGGTATCAAGAGTTGAAGTTGCGGTAAATATGCTCTACGCTCCTTTTTTGGAGCCCAACGCAGCCATTCTGTGAACTCTAAATGCCAGCGTAGCTAACGCACCCCTTTGGCTGCAAAACTCTAAATCTAGGCGTTAGTAACTTAAGAACTTGAAAACAAGTTTGTCATAACAAACAATCAGTGGCGGCATCTAGCCCTAACCTAACCCCTACCAGACGACGGCCATGGCCTCTTTCAATATGTTTGCAGTGTGACACCCGGCTGTTCATGCCCAATGGCACAGAGAGAGAGCTGTGATGTTTAGAGATCTTCGGTCTGCTTTTGCAAGGGAAGGGACCCCTAAGCCGGCACCTAGTGGGTGTATCCCCTCTTCTTTTTTAGACCGTCACTCTTCTCTCCCCGTGCCTGCTCCCCAGGGCCTTGACCACCCGCCACAAGAGCCAAGCATACTCTTGCCGCCACCAAAGCCAACAGGCACCTATTATCTACCATAACATTTAATTTTTTTTTTTACAGATTGGTACCCTACCAATCCCATGTTCACACAGGTCCCCTTAAATCAACTTTAACAGCGCACCCCTGATGTCTTTCAAAAACAGATCCAGCCCAACGCCCGTTAGATGGACACCATCAGGGCGAAATAGATCTCCTTTTTGTCAGCTTTAATAACCTTGTGCCTTATTACGAAGCCCCCCAGGGCCGTGACCATTCTACCCATCACCCTGTTCACTTTTTTTCTAACATTGTATGCTGCTTTCTGGGTCACTATATGCCTCCATTGCAGTCGAGCAACTACATTTGACCATCCCAGCTGCACATTCCGAAGTCAGGTGTGCACCCACTTCAAGTCAGCCGCCATCCTCTTAATGAGGTCCAATGCGGGCACCGAGCCCAAGTCATTCCCCCCCAGGTGAAGCACAATTTTGTGTGGCTGCCCCCACCTCCTGTGTGTCTCTTGCAAAAGAGCTAGCAAATCTGCCCATGTAAGGCCCCTATGCTCTAACCAGCGGAAGTTGGCCCTGGATGTTAAGAATCCAAGCTGCTCACCTCCTGGAGACCGCAACGCCCTGATGGATGCCCAGTGGATATAAGAGTGGCCTACTATCCACATACGAACTGGAGGGGAATTCACACCTACCGTACCTGGCAAAACATGAGTAAAACCACATTAACCCTTTTCACCAGGCTCCACTTAGACAGACCCACCAATCCTGTCCCATCTCAGCTGCAACTACCAACCCTCCCCAACATGGAAGATCTAAAGTTGCCACCAAAAACCCCTTTGTGATTTACCCAAAACAAAACTTGTTTATTAATTATTATTTTTTTATGTCCTGAGTGGTTCTAATGTATGTTTTAAACGGACTTGACCTCCATCGCCCAAAGTGTTTAATTTCCTGCGTGGAAGCTCCTAGCGTCGCCGTGCTGGTAGCTGCCCCCATTCTGAAGGAATGCGGGGCGATCTGTTTAGGATCCAACCCCGCCCTTTCCAACACCTTGACAGTACCCTACGGAACTGGAATACTGACAATGCACTACCGTCCTCATGCACCAGAAATTGCTGAGAACCCGCATGTCTCACTTTCCTAAATTCTTCCACGCAATGCACAGGACAACACTCCTGGCAATCTTTTTTTGCCAGGGACAACCATGTCCCTGTGCCCTCCTGATCCATCTTTGATTTAGGCACTATCAACAGCAGCCCCCCGTCTGCTGACCGAATATGATCTGCCTGTATTCCCCTTGATCCGTTAGACTTGGAAGACAATACCAGTTCTCCTAAGCGTAACGCCTAAGCAAACGCCAAAGCAAACGCAGCTTTGAAGAGCAACCTTTCATACTCCTACGTGCAAACCGAGTTCAGCTCCCCCACCAACTGCCTGCGCACCCCCTGCACCAGCTGTAGCATGCGAAACACCTTATCCTCAGGTATTCTACAAACCGCCTGCACCGTGTAAATCTCTATTCCCAGGAATGTGAGACAAGTGCAGGGGCCTTGCATTTTATCCTCCGCGAGCGGAACCCCAAACCTTGTCATCATGTCCTTCATTACCTCCATAAGCCATTCACACTCATTGGAACTTGCTCTCCCAACCAACAGACCCACCCCAGATGCCTTCTGTATCACGCAATGAAGGAATGAACTGAAACATTCAGGACAACGAACACCCCATGGGTAGACATCTGTCCACGTAGTACGACCCCTCAAACTTGATCCCCATCAACCTGAAGGCTGAAGGATGTAACGGCAGCAGCCAGAAAGTGGACTCAATGTCCAGCTTTGCCAGAAGGGCTATCTGACTATCTCCAATGCTTCATCGAAAGACTGATAGTGCACTGAACTCAGCTCTGGGTCGATAGCATCGTTAACTGACTCCCCATTTAGAAAAGACAAGTGATGTATCAACCTGAATTTCCCAGCCTCATTCTTGGGCACTACCCCCAGAGGGGAGACAATGAGATCAGCGATAGGGGCGGTGGCGAATGGGCCAGCCACCCTGCCCAACGCTACCTCCTTTGCCAATTTATCCGTAACCCCTGTGGGAATTCGTACACCGTCTTTAAGTTCCTATGTACCAAAGAACCCACAACCCTACCTATCACTGGAATCCGGAACCCCCTTTCCAACCCAGACCAGAGCAACCCTGCTGCCTCCCGGTCCAGGTAGTGTGCCAGCCATGTTACCATGGCCTCCAGCTTAAGCGGGATTGGGGCCCTTGACCCCCAACTCCCGACTTGATACCTAGTCTATCCTGTCCCTGCTCCTTCTTCTTGCCGCAATCAGCTCCCAGGTGAGGCCCACCGCAGAACTTGCCTATGTGACGAAAGGAGAAGCCACTCCCCTGATAACATTGCCTTTCTTGGAATTTCCAGCACTCCCTGCCCCCATCTCTTTTGTCAGGGTCCTAGGCGAGCCGCTCCTTGCCGCACCAGAGCTGGGGAAGGGGAACCCCCCTCCAGCCCCAGTTTAGACTATAGGTGCAGGTCCTGTGTACCGAAATGTAGTAATGGATTGCCCACCTTCTTTCTATGAAAAGCCATGTCGTATTCAAGTCCATGCCCCTTCCTTAAATCTAGTATGGATATCTTCTATGGTATCCTGGTACTTGAATAAGTTATGCCCTGCAGGGGCCACTTGTCTACATAACACGCCGCCAGGACCCTGAAGCATTTCAGCCACTCCTCATAGGTCTCCAGCCTGCGCACCCTCTTAGAGCCCGTGCCGTCTGTCTCCCTCTTCTTCACTCTGAACTCATCAAGAGAGAACTCGAATACATTCACATTTCACCCTTCCTGAATTTTCTTAATGTACCCCGGTCCACGAAAGAGGCCTCAAAAGAGGAACCCACCTTTATCCCCCCTTGCCTGCCCCCAACTTTCATACCCAGTGCCGCCGATACGGCCCTGCTTATTGTCTCCTCTTGCCCTGACCCCCCCCTGGGCATGCACACTTAACCCAGGAGGGCTCTGAGGCCTGTCCGCTTCGTGCAGTGCAGCCTCCACTGCCATCCTAATGATCTCCTCAATCACACCACAGTCTGAGCATGCACACCAGCGCCCTGACCCGCATTTGGCCTCATCATCAGTTCCCTTTGTGAAACGTGCCCCCTTGTGCCATCCTGGGAAAGCTGCATACCCATATGCATTATCCTCGCATGAAGAGCCCCCCCCGCCCGGATTCAACATTTGCATTCATTCCCCATGTGACATCCGGCGGTCCGAGTGGACCCATGCACCTATAACTGCCATCCAGGCCCCTCACACTCTCCCTTGGGACTTCCATGCTCCTCCTACCATCAGCAGAGCCTTGAGGGGCATCTGCCCCTCCCACCACATACACGCTCCCAGGTCTGCCCTCCAGTGATTGCCCTGGTGTCCCAGCAGCCACCCCACTGCCTTTAGATGCCTTTTTTTGATGTATCAACCTGAATTTCCAAGCCTCATTCTTGGGCACTACCCCCAGAGGGGAGACAATGAAATCAGCGATAAGGGCGGTGGCGAATGGGCCAGCCACCCTGCCCAACGCTACCTCCTTTGCCAATTTCTCCATAACCCCTGTGGGAATTAGTACGCCGTCTTTAAGTTCCTATGTACCAAAGAACCCACAACCCTACCTATCACTGGAATCCAGAACCCCCTTTCCAACCCAGACCAGAGCAACCCTGCTGCCTCCCGGTCCAGGTAGTGTGCCAGCCATGTTACCATGGCCTCCAGCTTAAGCGGGATTGGGGCCCTTGACCCCAACTCCCGACTTGATACCTAGTCTATCCTGTCCCTGCTCCTTCTTCTTGCCGCAATCAGCTCCCAGGTGAGGCCCACCGCAGAACTTGCCTATGTGACGAAAGGAGAAGCCACTCCCCTGATAACATTGCCTATCTTGGAATTTCCAGCACTCCCTGCCCCCATCTCTTTTGTCAGGGTCCTAGGCAAGCCGCTCCTTGCCGCACCAGAGCTGGGGAAGGGGAACCCCCCTCCAGCCCCAGTTTAGACTATAGGTGCAGGTCCTGCATACCGAAATGTAGTAATGGATTGCCCACCTTCTTTCTACGAAAAGCCATGTCGTATTCAAGTCCATGCCCCTTCCTTAAATCTAGTATGGATATCTTCTATGGTATCCTGGTACTTGAATAAGTTATGCCCTGCAGGGGCCACTTGTCTACATAACACGCCGCCAGGACCCTGAAGCATTTCAGCCACTCCTCATAGGTCTTCGGCCTGCGCACCCTCTTAGAGCCCGTGCTGTCTGTCTCCCTCTTCTTCACTCTGAACTCATCAAGAGAGAACTCGAATACATTCACGTTTCACCCTTCCTGAATTTTCTTAATGTACCCCGGTCCACGAAAGAGGCCTCAAAAGGGGAACCCACCTTTATCCCCCCTTGCCTGCCCCCAACTTTCATACCCAGTGCCGCAGATACGGCCCTGCTTATTGTCTCCTCTTGCTCTGACCCCCCCTGGGCATGCACACTTAACCCAGGAGGGCTCTGAGGCCTGTCCGCTTCGTGCAGTGCAGCCTCCACTGCCATCCTAATGATCTCCTCAGTCACACCACAGTCTGAGCATGCACACCAGCGCCCTGACCCGCATTAGGCCTCATCATCAGTTCCCCTTGTGAAACGTGCCCCCTTGTGCCATCCTGGGAAAGCTGCATACCCATATGCATTTTCCTCGCATGAAGAGCCCCCCCCCGCCCGGATTCAACATTTGCATTCATTCCCCATGTGACATCCGGCAGTCCGAGTGGACCCATGCACCTATAACTGCCATCCAGGCCCCTCACACTCTCCCTTGGGACTTCCATGCTCCTCCTACCATCAGCAGAGCCTTGAGGGGCATCTGCCCCTCCCACCACATACACGCTCCCTGGTCTGCCCTCCAGTGATTGCCCTGGTGTCACAGCAGCCACCCCACTGCCTTTAGAGGCCCCCACCGCGACCCACAGACTCCCCAACCTACCTTGGGAGCTCCTGTCGCGTGGGCCATGTGTTCCTCCTCTGCCTTGCCTTCCAACATGGCAGCCGCGCTCCTCTTCACTGGAAGATCTCAAGGAGGAAGTCTTGCGTGAGCCGCCATACAAGGAATCATGGCCTGCCGCATCCGTAGCTCCTGACTAGGCTGCAATCCTCTCTCCACCCCACCAGCAACCTCTGGGACTGTTGGACCCTGTGCTTGGCCAGTCGTGCCCATCACTGCAGCTAGTGATTGGGCCAGGGCTAGGACCGCCACCATGGCCGCCGGTGGTAGATTGGGTAGAGGATTGCCCGCAACCCCCCTGACTGCTCTCCTTGTGCTACCTGCCCTGACTGACTATTCTGGGGCCTATCATGGGTACTAAAGGGAGCTGTCTGACCTAGGTGGGATACTAACCCAGGGGCCTGAATCTGTTGCCCAGGGCACTTGCCCACCCCTTCTCCCAAAGTACTCTGGGCCTGTAACTTTGGGCCTGTCTCCCCACTCTCTGCCTTCTTTTCCCTGTTAAAACATCTACTTGGAGGGGATCTAATGGGTGTGGGGGTTACCGCCTCATCAGAGAGCTGATCCTCCATTTCTTTTGCAGGTCCCTTCTTCCTGGCTGCCATTTCCATCCCTTCACGATATCTCTTCGGTGGCATCGCCGTCCTCCTGGCTCTATCCATCATCCAAGCTCTGCACAGAAACCGAATAAACTTTCTCCTTGAAGTCTAGAACAGGAAGAGGCCGGTATCACTGCTGCAGGACCCTATAAAGGTAAGCACAAACACCCGCCTCCACACCTGCAACATTGTAACAAACACATTTTAGTCTCCTCCAGACTTCAAGTTGGTAATCCCTTAATGTTGTTACAGGCACACTAGAGGGCCCTCCACTATCATTCTGTTGATAAAATGGTATGCTCTTATACATTATTGCATGTTATTTTATTACTTGCGATGGTGCAAAGCTTTGTGTTTAACTCTCATAAAGCGACTAGAGCTGCTGATTGGATCAGCACCAGTTTCTGCTCATGACCTGCAGTGCTCTGTGGGTCCTAAGTGCTACCTATGTGTTTAACCCTTTTGTGGGATTAAGCACATAACTTTGTGCATCTCTAATGATAAAATGACATTAGAACATGAAATTTTATTGCTATAATGTCTCTTTACTATAATAATGAAATCTAAAACTGAAGGTAATTTAAGAAAGTTAATACAGCATAGTGTGAAGGATTTAGTATTGTGACGTTAAAGGGACACTCAGGTTAAATTAAATTTTCATGATTCAGATACAGCATGTAATTTCCAATTTACTTCCATTAAAAAAAATGTGCACAGTCTTTTATATTTACAATTTTGAGTCACCAGATCCTACTGAGCATGTGCAAGAATTCACAGACTATACGTATATGCATTTGTGATTGGCTGATTGCTATAACATGGTACAAGGGGAGTAGAAATATACATAACTTTGAAATTTGTTATAAAAAAATCTACTACTCATTTGAAGTTCAGACTAAGTGCTATTGCATTGTCTTGTTATCTTGCATTTGTTGATTATGCAAATCTAATGTGTTGACTGGTATTTTAAGTTTGGGTGGGATATCCTTCAAGTTGGCTGCCATTAGGGTAGTGGTGCCTTATCATAATGCTGAATATGGGGGGCCCTTAAAGGGACAGTCTACACCTTATTCATCTTAAAGTCTTACCTTAGATTAAGCTGTAAATAGCCTCCTGCACCCTTTCTATATCATGCAGCAGGAACAGTAAAAAAAGTTATTTTATAATAAATATTGTTTCTGGCCACTTTGAAATGGCTGACAATCTCCGCCCACTGATGACATCAAAATCTGCGCTACATCTAGACACTTTTCTGAATAGCATTGACAGTCTGTTAAATACAACTAGTGAGCCTTTTGTGATTGGATGCCATATGCAGCCCAGATCATGATGTCATCAGTGGGCTGAGCTTTACAGCCATTTCAAAGTGGCCAGAAACAATATTTATTTTAAAATATCTTTTTTACTGTTCATGTTGCCTGATATAGAAAGGGTGCAGGAGCCTAGTTGCAGCTTAATCTAAGTTAATACTTTAAGATGTCCAAGGTGTAGACTGTCCCTTTAATTTAGTTGATTGGTTCTTTTGTGCTATATCCCAATTATGGGACATGTTAATAATTTGATATATGGTATAGCCAATGTATTTCACATTTGAGCTCTTATCAGCAGAATAACTATACACATTTCCTGTTTTAAGTTAAATGTGTGCAGCTTTTAGGTTACCATTTTCATGTGTATTTTGTTTTTATTAAAAGTTTCTGTTCTCTCATAGGCATGAGAAGTTGGGCTCTTTCCCAAAATTCAAAGCAATATAAATTAGAGTTATGTCATACAATGAACAGCTAAGAAATGTATAAACATAATGAGATGATTGCAGAAAAAAATAATAATGCTCTTGTCTATTTGTTGCTAATGCTACCCATTTGATAAGAAAAAAGCCAGAATATCAACAAAAATATCTAAACATTAAGATAGAATTAACAGCTGATATTTCTAACTTTTATTAAATTTAAATATAATATAGATTTCTGTAAATAATAAAACTTACTGACATTCAATTTAAAATTTCTATTTAATAATAATCAATACTCATTTGAGCATGGGCTCAATTTATCAAACCAATAATTTGGCCAATTTGCGTGATCTAAATACGTCGGCTTGTACCCGCGGTGAGCAACTGTTTGCGTACCAAAGTTATTAAAAATTGACATTTTTTCATTTGCGTCAATTCCGACGTAAGTTGATGGTAACTCAGGAAACATTGATGATGCAAAGCAGCTAATTTATCAAGCTTATATTCTACATTAGGTGAATTTTAAAGCATGTGATTCATCGTTCTATGCCCCAACAGCCATCTTTTCATGTCTTCACTGTAGCAGACACATTGAACTACTGTCTTCATTTTAGTTCATTTTAATGGTATTTAAATTTTATTTAATGTAATATAATATGTAATGTATATTATTGTACTACATTAATGTTTAAAAACAGAAAAAACTGTATATGCATAAAAAATAAAGTTCTGAAATGGAGGCTGTAATGTTCTCTATTAATGTGTGTTATAACCGGAGTATTCAAATAACGTTTCTTAGTTCTGTATGTGATTTCTCCTCATCCTGCTTCTAAGAAGAATGCTGAAACAAAACGTGAGCATCAATATTTCATACAATGAAAAAACACAGAAACCAGAAGGATACTCAATACTACCCTTAAAAAAGAGAGGACCAGGCACTCGTGAGCATTATCATTTTTGTTTATTTTAAACGTTTACTCCAATTTTTATCTGTTAATAGAACATATCCTGTCATATCAACCTATTGCATATGGGGAACATCTGAAAATAATTCCACATTAAACTGTGAGAGAAATAAAAGTATAAGCATCAGGGGCGTGTATGGGCCAGGGACGAAGATGGCTGCTAAGCTGGGAGCTCTGCTAAGAAGATTCTCAAAACGCCATAAAATACATCATACGCCATCCAGCATAGATTCTTACCTCACTACACAGAGGAGGGTATATAGCACCAGGCATTATCTTTATTATACCCTATGTGTCCTCCCAGAACGGACCGCCGGAACTTTTCAGCTGCTCTACAGGAGTCAGAAATACCTTGATGATAATGTATTGTGATATGTTGTGCGTTTTGCTCCTGGTTAATTTTTACTACCATATTAATGCTCAGCTTCCCCTCAGCTTCCCCCTGCTGAAGATAGGGATTTGTGCTTAATGCTTGCATGCATTGACAGGCTATAGTTTGTAGTATATTTAACATAATACCTCTTAATTAAGATGTTTCCAATTTTTGTTTTTACATAGGAGTCAGATAGTCTGCTAATACTTGGTTTTTATATCACAAAGGGGCAGGGGATATTAACCACATGTCCTTTTTATTTAGCCCCATCCTATGATATCCTGGATGCATGCTTTATATGATCATGACACCAACATGTTGATATTTTCAAGCTTAAGTACTATTTATGTCTCTGTTTTACCTATTCCTCTTGTACTAAGGCTCCAAAGAGCATTTAATAATATGGTGTTTATTTGCTATCTTTGTGAATATACTATTTATCTTATTTAAATTGAGGCTCCAAAAGTGTCCATAGTAGGAGATTATATTACTTCATATGAATCCCACCATGGCAGTATTGATCGTTGGGGAGGTCTGTAAGAGATCTATAGTCTGAACAGAGGTTCTGTCAACTATCTTTTATGATATCCGTACACACAAAATAATAGTATTTAATGCGGATGATATCATCTTTATATATACACTATGTCATATTTACTTATACTGTTTAAGAAGATGTTCCAGTAATTTAGAGTACTCCTCTATATAGTCCTAGTAATCTCAGATTCTCATATGATGTTACTCCATTCTGACATTTTATATGCACCTAGTTTGCAGTCATTAGTCTCATTTAATTATGAGCTCAACCCTGGCCCCCTATTTAACTATATCACCTACTAGAATGCCCCCTTCCCCCACCCACTGGCCCCCTTCCTCCCCTAACCTAAAACAGCTCTTGTCTGTTGATCTACCCTTATTTTTTATACACTATTACATACTGTATATCAGCATATTAATTTAATTTACTTTTACCATCATTTTTCTTGCATTAGCTATTATACTCTTATCAAATGGCCCATGAGAGGCCACCATGTTACTACCGATTGCCATAAAATGGTTGACCTACATGGCCCATCAGAGGCCAGCGCAGAAGTTACTTCAATGCTATAACTCATAAGAAAAATGAGGTTTCATTTATGTGTGTTTATATTACCATTGACATTTAGCTGTTTGCTGTTACTAAACATATCTCAATTTATATACTTAGCTTAGCTGTTTTATATATATAGTTATCCCTGAAGTACACTGAAGCCACCTTATACATTCACAGTTCTGCCCTACATATTTATCTTACTCATCCCACATATACCATAAACATGATTCTTAATTATTATATATAGAGAGAAGACTTATATATTTAAAAAGACGTTTACTTAATACCAATGTCTGACTTAAAAACTACAAAAGTTTAGTAAGTAAGTGTTACTAAACTACAAAAGTTTAGTTTAGTAAGTAAGAAAGTGATGTATTGTGGATATTAGTTCCCACATCATTACTTTTGAGACAATTCCTTTTCATTTATAGGAAACAAACAAATTCAAATTTGTCATTTAGGCAATTAGGCATTCTAGTTTGTAACTTGAAAATCCATTTTATATATATATATATATATATATATTATTATCACTTCCTCTTCCAGATGTTATACCTTTATCGATAGCCATGAGTTAAAGGGAGTGTACATCACTTCTGTGATATTAGGCAAGGTGTCTTGCAACATTGGTGTCCCTTAAATTTGTGATATCATCCCTATGTTCCTGTATCCTGTACTTTAAGGCTCTCTTCATTTTTCCAACATAGGCAAGACAGGAACAATGCAATAAGTATATCACCCCTTCTGGGTTATAGTTAAAGAAAAACCTTATGTCATATTGTTTTATACCATCAACAGTAAAAACTTTTTGTACCTTCCATATATGTACAATATACACAATGACCGCATGGAAAGCTACATTTTATACATTTATTATTCCTGAGCCAATCGGCTTTAGATGGGCTCCTGACAAACTGACTTTTCACCAATTGGTCCTTTAAATTCTGAGCTTTTTTTGCTACCATTTGAGGTCCTTCTCCTACTACCGCTTTAATTCTCTCATCCACAGTCAGAAAGTGCCAGTTTCGTTTTAAGATC
The DNA here is from genome assembly GCF_027579735.1 of Bombina bombina. NCBI lineage: Eukaryota > Metazoa > Chordata > Amphibia > Anura > Bombinatoridae > Bombina > Bombina bombina. The sequence goes on from NC_069504.1 coordinate 294,384,101, forward strand.
TGTCATAAATTATTCCACTAATTATTAAACACTGATATAAACTTAATCTGACTCTGTTCCTATTTCTCTTTCATCCCATAAAGAATGGTATCCCTTGTCATACTTCTAGCTTTGCTTAGAGCTTTTTTGACACATTTTTTAGGATAACCTCTCTTAAGAAAGCGTTCGGTCATTAGTAAAGAATGGTAATCATTTTTTTTGAAGAGCAATTTCTTCTAAGTCTTAAGAACTGACCATAGGGAAAACCCCTTTTAGATGTTCTGGGTGGCCACTCGTGGCATGTAAAATGCTGTTTGTTGCATTCAGTTTTCTAAAGTTTTACTTTACTATAGTCGTGACCTCTTTCTTTATTATAAAATTTAGAAAGGATAATTCTTTATCATTAGTTTCATATGTGAGAATAATATTCTCATCATTCTGGTTTAGAATTAAAACAAAATCCCTGAACTGATCCGCTGTGCCATCCCACAGAATCAGTACATCGTCCACATAACAAACCCAAAGTTGTACATGTTCATCTATTATATCACTATAATTTCCAAAAACATCCAGCAGTTCCCATGCTCCTAGATGCAGGCAGGCATAGGTAGGGGCACATACTGCCCCCATTGCTGTACTTCTTATATGGTGTTATACACTTCCATCAAAGGAGAAAACATTATTCACCTCTAGTGTCTAAAAAGTCCCTAATTGCTAACATTCCTATCTTATGTGGGCTTGATGAATAAAGGCTCTCTTCACCTAGAGATGCTAAAATAGTGGTTTTATTTACTGAAATGCCATCTAACTTTCTCAGCAAATCAGTAGTATCCTCAACATAGGATGGAAGGGTTAGAAGAAAAATGGGGAGCAAATGTTGATCAACATAGTGAACATTTTTTTCTCTCAGGCTTCCAATCCCTGACACAATTGGTCTGCCAGGGAGACATTTTATATATTATATATATATATATATATATATATATATATATATATATATATATATGGAGTTTTGGAAGTACATAAAATACCGTAATTACTGGATGCTCAGTGTACAAAAAAAGAAACTCTCTTGATGTAATTGTACCATTACATTTTGCTTAATTTAACAATCTGAATAGGGATAATTGAATTTGGGCCAGTGGATTAGAGTCAAGTCTCTTATATTGGCTTCTGTCATTCAATTGACGTTTTACTTCATTTAGATACAAACTCTCATTCATTAGGACCAAATTTCCACCCTTGTCCCCTGATTTTATTATTAAGTTCTTAGCATTACTTAACTCCAACAAAGCTTTTCTTTTACTTGGTTCCAAATTATCACTATTTTGTATTCCTTCATGTAACTCAATTTATTTCTCTACTTTTTATACAAAATAGTTCACAGCTGGTAACTCCGGATATTCTTTAGGTTGTTTAATTATTTGTGAAAGTACTACCTTTCTTGCAAAAAGATGAAGCCCTTTTTTAATAACTTTATATGTGCCAGGTTAAGTCTAAAAAAGGACAAATTAACAATTTTTAATTCTTCATCCTTGGGGGCTTCTAATAACCCCTGCGGAAAACCCTCTGGGGCCTCCCTCTGTTCTGCCCATATTTTTCCCCTTGTTTCGCTGGATACCATCTTTCCCTCATTGGTAAACCTGAAAAATCTCCTCCTTTCCCCCCCTCTCCTTCTCCTCCTCCTCCTTTTGAGACTGTACCAAAAACATATCAACCTCTCAGAGTCAGAAGCATCTGTCCGAGAGTGGTTTGATCCTCTTTGTGATTTATAAACATGCACTTTATTATTTTTATAATCATAATGATCTCTCCTGATCTCACTACATTTCCTTGATTTTATTTCGGTTTTTAGTTTAGCAATATTGTTACTTTTCCCTTTTTATTCAAATTCTGTACAGCTGATTCTGCCTCTTTCCTGACTTTTTCTAGTCTTTTATTAATTCTCTTTATCATCATGTCCATTAAATCTAGAGAACATGAGGAAAGTTTAATTTTCCACTTTTCAACAAAAGAGTCTCCCTCCTCATCTTCTCTAGTATTTGCTCCTGGGCCTAAAAGCAATCAATAAAATTTAGTAGACTTGTGTTTTCAGCTTTTATCATAAGTTGTCTATTTAAGTAGTACCTATATTTTCAAAAGGCACTAAATCCATTTAGATCTTCATTATTTTCCACATCGCCATCATTACTATCTGCTAGAGAATCTTTTAGCTCCACCTCCCAGAAGTCATCAGACAGAGTGAACGCAATCTCAAAAATGCTCTAAAAATCAGGTATAGATTTAGAGATATATATCCACTGTTTGGTAGATCTTTAAATTAATTGTAGTCACCTACAATCTCCAGAAAAGGACTGCAGAATCCTCTATTAAGTCCTTATTTTAAAGCAATACTAAAAAGATATAAAAGCAGGGAGAGGTGTTAATACTTCTTAAAGGGGCATGAAACCCAAAAAAATTCTTTCATTATTTAGGTAGAACATACAATTTTAAAAAACTTTCCATTTTCCTTCTATTATCAAATTTGTTTCACTCACTTGGTATCATTTGTTGAAGGAGCACCAATGCACTACTGGTTTCTAACTGAACACATGGGTGAGCCAATGACAATTGGTGTATTTATGCAGCCACCAATCAGCAGCTAGTACCTAGTTCTTTGCTGCTCCTGAGCTTACGCAGAAAAAACATTCAGCAAAGGATAACAAGAGAAGGAAGCAAATTAAATAATAGAAGTCAATTGGAAAGTTGTTTGAAATTGTATGCTCTGTCTGAATCATGAATATCTAAGTATGAATTTACTGTCAGTTTAAACAATGCTTATTATAATCCAGTGCACACCTCAAAAAACATTTCATACAATGAAAAAGACAGAAACCAGAAGGACATTCAATACTACCCTTCAAAAAGAGAGGACCAGGCACTAATCTATGAGCATCAATATATTCATGTTTAAAATAAAACTATAAGACAGCAAGCACAATGTAGTAGTGTCAAAAATAATAGAAAAAAAACCTTGCATGTGATTGCCCTTTTATAGGTTACACTCCCATTGTTTACTTTAATGAAGCTTCTTAGTTCCCATTGATTTATATGTAATTCACAAGCTCTAAACTCATGGATTTAAAGGCATGTCCGCATAGTCATTCGAGGCATGAATGATCAAGTTTACTGCTTGATAGTATGGAAATCTGGTGGATAGACGATCGTGGCAGGCGAAAAAAGAACAGAGATGAGTGAAATTGAACCTTTGCGATTAAGATTTTATTGTGGAGAGCTGAGTAGTTTTTTTAAACTCATGACACCTTAATAACTTTGGAGGAAAGCAAAAATTCTGACTAAAAATATGCAGAGTTTAAACAAAGTTAAACTTGAAACTATTGTAAATGGAGCCCATGTTGAAGATAAAAGCATGAGATAAAAATACGGGCCATAAAGTTTATTGTATAGAAAATCAGCAAATCTAGGCAAGTATCCTCACTTGCTTTACCCCCAAAGTATTCTGTATACATTGCTACCAATACACCAGGGTGGTCTGGGTAAGATATGCAAATTAGACATATATATCATGCTTTCTTGTTTCCAAGTATTATTCCCTTTATGGGGGGAGTGCAGCTAAAAAAAAAACAACAACAAACAACTTCTGGACAGCTGTTTTAAGGTTTATTAACACTCATCAGCAGAATATATGTTTGATTTGCAGCTTGGTGAAGCTTATCTTCAGAGAAAAAGCAATACTCATTTGAGTTATGATGGAGATCAAAGCATGTGATTAATTAACCAACCTCAAAATACCAAAATCTCATGTTCAGCATCACAATAAATCAGAATTTTTAATCAGAAAAAGAACTTGAATTAATTTCAATCATAATATTCATTTCTATTTCATTGTTCAGATAGAGCATGCACTTTAAAAAAAAAAATCAATTTACTTTTATTATCTAATTTGTTTTGCTCTGTTGATATCCTTTTGTAAAAAAGCATACCTAGGTAGCTCAGGAGCAGAAAGGCACTACTGGGTGCTAGCTGCTGATTGGTGGCTACAAATATATGCCCTTTGTCATAAACTTACCTGATGTAATCCAGCTAGCTCCCAGTAGAGCATTGCTTCCTCTTCAATGATGGATACCAAGAGAATAAAGCAAAATTGATAATATAAGTCATTTATTAGAAAGTTGTTTAAAATTATATGCTCTATATGAATCATGAAACAAAAAATTTGAGTTTCATAATCACTAGAGTCTATTTCGAATACTGGCCACTGTCATCAATAGATTTATTTGTTTTTTGAACCCACGTGGATTTGGGAACTAGCTTTGCACATGTTGTTGAATCTTCTATAACTGGATTATAGCCATTCACACACTGTAAATTGTGCAATTACAAGTTTGGCATCAATGAAATAAAGGAACCACAATAATCTTGCCAAAAGTTTACATTCTCATTGTATATAATGGTGTTTTCCTTTACATAATAATAGCATCATAAAAAATATATAATATGTTAAAACAAATTAAAACAACCCCTCTTAAAAAAATCTAACATTTTTTTTTTATGGATTTGTATTACTGTCATCAGAACATGACATGATATATGTTATACATAGAAATACTTTGATTTTGTATCTGCTTTTCCATTGCCATGCATGTATTAGGGAACTAGCGCTGCACACGTACCAGTATTGTGTCTGCTCAAATTTATATTTTGGAGTAGTTCCCAAACTGGAAAAGGATCATTTGGGATTTAATTGGTTCTATAGCAAATGCAACCCTTGTCAGCTAGCATTTCTAACACGTCTGTGTTTTTCTTGAAGGTGACATCTGCTGAGACTTCTTCAATATTGTTTTCAACTTGCATTTCTTTAGCTCTGGGGAATAGTACTGAATTTTGCTAATTATCAGTTTGTACACATCAGCAATTTTGTCAGTCAACACCACATTCTGCTAACTTTTTGTCTTGCTGCAGATGACTTCTGGCCTATGGGATATGAAAGAAGCTACACTTTTTAAAAAAAAAAAAAAAACATGAATAAAGCTGAGAATAGAGAAAAAATAAATACTCAAGCTTCTCAATTCTCCCACAATGCTCTACTTACAAGTCAAGACAATGCATCTAATTATTGTTTAATGCGTCCATTTGGCCATTTTTGGCATTTAGAGAAGATATTTTTTAAAGTGCTGTTTGATAGCCTTGTTATGGCTATATTAAATCCTGTCTTTTTTTAGTGATTACAGTTTTTAATTACAGGTTATTACTTCAAAATGTAATCTAAAGTTAGTAGGTTTAGTATTTTTTGAGTTAAGAAGTGAAAAAATATTTGTATTCCTTACGGAAATATGAGGATGTTTAGACAGATTCAACCAAAGCTATTGTAACTATCTTTATTAAATTGAGATATTACTCTTGAGCTATTCTTAGCTTTAGTTGGTTAAACATTGCTCAGTAGATCGAGAGATATAAAGTCTAAGTGCCTGATGATCAAAAACTCGCCGTCATGGATAGAAATCACGCAAAATCTTTAGGGTTATTTTTTGAGCAGTATATTATAATATACATACCTCTTCTTTACATACAGATCACTGCATAGCTACAGTAGATAAATGGCTCCCAAGGTAAAATGTGACTTTCTATAATTATTTGAGGAACCTCTCAGTATTTAGGAGATTTCTTAGATCATCTAGCCAGAGCAGAGATTATCGGGCTCTAAGTTTTGGGTTAATGGTATTTAAATATGTACTGTTGAAAAACAATAGGCAAATTCCATTAGTCTCTAGATATACCGGAGGGTTTTTCAATTCTGAAATATTATAACATTATTGTTACTATTAATATTTGGAAGTTATTGTTATCTGAAATAGTGTGAGCTCAGTAATACAATTTTAGTGCTTATTTCTTTTGCAGTTATTGAGATCTAATGTAATATCATTTTTACTTTTTTTAAAATGTTATACTTACGTCCGAACTGTTGTGCATGACGATCCTGGGATGCCCTGATAAAAGGGCTAGGCAACAGCACTATATCAGCCTGCCCCATGACCAATCAATTTGCGCGATTTCGTTATATGCAAATAAGAGAATTTTGGAATGCGCATACGTAATCAACATCAAACAGGCTTCTTTCCTGCTATGGCTAAGAATATCTAATCAGCCCTCGAAAAAGCTGTACCAGGAAAGAAGCAGGGGGAGCAATGGAGCTATTGCAGAATATGATCTTAATGATTACAATACATTCCACGTCAAACTTAGCACAGATTTTTAATTAATTAAATCAGAAACCCCATAAATTACTCACAAGTGCAGGGTTTATCTGCACCAGCAATTAGACAACTAAACTATGCAGTGATGATCACGGACGTGCATTCTCTGAGACGGATCTGTGTCATTAACGGGCTGGTGCATGTGCAGTGCACTGATGGACCTAAGGAGCGCTAAACGTATAAAACGTATAAAACTTTTCCTCCAGGGGAAGAGGTAAGGGATTAAAAAAACAGAGATTTCAAAAAATCAATTAGACATAGCAAAAAAGAAGTGTTTAGGCTATTTAAGATGGGTGGAGGAAGCGCTGCAGCGGCTGTCAGTATTAAAAGGTAAATATTTGAAGAAAAGGAGTGAAATTTCAATTTTGATTAATTAAAGTGCCCTTGTTTTTAATAGATTTATTAAAAACCGTGCATCGATTCATCTAAATTGACCTTCACTTTAATCACTGGCCAAAATGCATTGAAGCTCCCAATATCAAGATTTCAGACAATAATATCAGCATGTATTTTGAGTAATCATAATCCCAATAGGAAAACAGTGCACCTCACCTCAAGCGTTTCATAAGGTCTTAGATGCTCCATGTAGCTTCCATAATTATAACACCTATTACCTCAACAGTCACCACCTTGCTTCTTATGCTTTCGTTAACCATATCTTGCCAACCCTTGAATAAAGACACTGACAACATAGTTTTGGCAAAATTTGTAAAGGTCACTTTAATATTTGTATATTAATAAATGGGATAATAACATATCCCGTATTCAGAAGCAATTTCACATAACAAACAATGCACCAGCATTGAACTTGAACTTGGGCCCACACAACAAGGGGCAGACCACAATAGCCCCCTGTGGCGGAGTAAGAGAGGGGAGGAGAGAACCCAAGGCATAGATCACCCCTTAGTTAGACCACCGAATCACGACTCAGGATGAGGTATGCGACAGGATCCTCTCCACCCCTCAAATACCCCGCCCACGTGCCAGACCCCAATTTCACCGCCTACAAAGAGAAACTCTTTTCGCCAATCCTAAATAACTATTCGTAGTGACCTTTCCCTACCTTTATCAAATCCTTCAGCATCCTTCTGATGTCCTGCAGGAACTGGTCGTTACCTGTGTCGCTCAGATGTACTCCGTCCGGTCTAAATAATTCCTCCCTCTTTGCTGCTATCGACGGGTGTTCCATTACTAGACCCTCAATACTTCTAACTGCTTTAGCTGCTACTTGATTTATCTTTCTTCTGGACCTGTACCCTGCTCTTTGTGTGTCTGTATTTCTTCAAAACATCCTTGAAATCATGTTGGACCAAATTACTTTTACATTTTGCCATGCTATGCCTAACCAGCTTGTTACAAACTGCTATTTGTAACTGGCCCTTTAAATGGAAAATTGCCCTGCTTCCCTGGATTTTGGAGAAGCCTATTTGCCAGCCTCCTTCCTCATGACTATGGCCCCTGGAAGATTGTGCCCCTGAAAACATATTAACTTTTATTGGGTGTGTATGGCCCTTTAAGAACCGTCTGGGGACATATTGTGACTTTGGTGAACAATGCCCCTTTAAGACTATGTCCCCAGACCTGTAAAATAACTTGTCCCTGGCTTTCTCCCACTTGGTTCAGTAAATAGGGCTTACTGAGCCAAGTACCACACAGGCAGAGTGTTCCACAGAAAGGGAGCACTATTACAAAAGCAATTGTTTTCATTGTGTGCCATTAAGTGCTATGTGACAGACCCTTCGATCAGAACTAAAGAGTTAAATTTTGTTCAGCTTCAAGAAACCTATTCTAAATACAAGTTTGCTGGGATCAGCTCTAATTAAGTTTAGTGATAAAACATTCCCATTGTCTAATCAGACTGCTAGTGATAAGGTGGACTGCATTGTTTTATTGTGTGTAATGTTATCTGCTGAAGTAATGTTGTGGCCTGTAAAAGGGCATTGTCTCTATCTAAATGTATCAAATGTGTGATTGGGGATTTTATGCCTCCCCCTGAGAGTGTCCTGTTTGCATGTAACCTCAATAAAAAGCAGGCTGTGTGCTCCAGCACATCAGACCTATTCTGACCCTCTAACCTGCAGCTTTGACTCATGTTTGTGGGGGACAGCTTCAGCTATAATCACTACAGGGATTGCTATGCTCTATATACTCCCTTAGCTACTGAGCTCCTGTAAGAGCTCTTGTTCCTGATCCTGCTTCGCTCTAAAGAAGGAAGAGGTTCACCTACTGGAGCCTGGTCGTAGGTCCAGGGCGTAGAGCAGATGGCGAGATACCAGCCCAGCAGCGGTGGTTCATAGAGTCTGCATTACTGATGGTGGCTACGCAGTAGTTATAGTGTCTACGGCGCTGCTGATCCTTTGGGGAGCGCTAGGAGCATCCTTTTCTACGGTCCAACTTCCAGCCAGCCTGGAGGCAACCGTAACACAGCTCATTGCCTCTTATCTTCTCTTCTAGCTCTCTCAAAGGGTAGGATCCTATAACGTTACCCCCCAGATGAATAATTAGTACATATGGCTGCCCCCATCTCTGTCTTGCCTGCTGTATAGTGCCAACTAACTCGTCCCATCTCATCCCTCTTTTCCCAATCCAAATAATACTGGCTTCCTTTTGTGTAAAACCTAAGTGTGTTCCCTGCATTAATTTTTCTGCTCTCATGTGTGCCCAGTATATGTATGAATGCCGTACAACCCAAACTCTTAAGGCTGTTCCTGAAATTAAATGAAGAAAAACAACGTTGATCACACACCAAGACCATTTTCAGAACATAAACCGACATATTTTTGTTAAACTGTATACATATATATCATATTTCTCAACCCCTTTTTTACTCCCCACTTTTTTCCAACTGTATGTAGGATTTGTATGCTGCAGATCTCTATCTGCCTATTTTTTTAATTTGTTCACCTGACCATCCTTTACCTGCCACGCTAGTTGCAGCCTCTTTTCTAAATGAGTGCGGGGCAAAGTAAGCTCCTTCCCGACCTAAATTTCTCACTACACACTCCAGTACTTTCCTGAATTGAAAAATTGTGACATTAGACCCATCTTTGTGCCTATTAAAAAATGACCCTCCTTCTCTTTTTGATGCTATATATTCCCTTACGCATGCTACAGGGCAAGCTATCCCACTCGTTGCTTGCATTGACACCCAGGCTCCTTTTCCAGCCATGTTTGTCTTTGATCTCCGAATTAAAATTAATACTGCCTTCTTGCCCGATCTTACGTTTTCTTGCTTCAAACCCCTGTCACTATGTTTTTTGTTTTTGGCTAACAGTTCTCCTATTCTCAACCCTCCATGGTAGGCCAGTGAAAATGTAACTCTGAATATTTGTGCCTCATCATTGTTAAGACAAACCGAATGTAAAACTCATATCATACTTCCCAATCTATCTTCTGTTATTGGTTCCCTGCAATCTTTTACCACCTTTTCCCTCCCGTAGTGTCACTTTCTTCCTCTTTAATGCTTTCGCAATCATTTGTCTAACCTTCTCGACTTTATCGCTTGGGAGCTCACATTGCCCTTTTACTGAGTCTATTAATATCCCTAAGAATGAAAATTGTGTGCACGGCCCCTCAGATTTTTCTTCTGCTACTGGTACCCTACATTCTTGTAACATTAGTACTAAAACAATCTTCATTCTTTTACTCTCATCAGTTGTTGCCCTACCCACTACCAAAAAATCGTCCTGATAATGTGCCAATGCCTTGCACCCGGATCGCTTTACAAACAGGCAGTGCAGAAAAGAACTACATTTCTCAAAAATTGCACATGATAGAGAACACCCCATTAGCAGGCATTTATCTATATAGTAATTACCCCCAAATTTACACCCCATTAGCTTAAAACTATCTGGGTTCAAAGGCAACAGTCTAAAAGCAGATTCCACATCAATCTTGGCCATAAGGGCCCCCTTTTCCCAGTTTCTTCACTATCTGTGATGACTGGTACTGTACTGATGCATCCCCTCTATCAATTACGTCATTGACTGAGCTTCCTTTAGGGTATGACAGATATTGTATCATCCTATATGTTCCCTTTTCTTTTTTGGAAACCACTCCTAAAGGAGAAACTACCAAATCAACAACAAGTTTTTCTCTAAAGTGTCCTGCCATTTTACCTAAACCTATTAATTTTTCTATTTTTTCTGACAATATTTTTGGGAATTCTGTTGCTGATTTCAAATTCCTAGCTTGCACAGAACTTTTAACCATTCCCTTAACTGTTACCACAAACGCCCTGCTCAAGCCCTCTATTAATGCAATTCTTTCTTCCTCCAATGGGTAATCTGCTAGTTCCTTTACCAGTTTATCTACTTTCAACAGGGTTTTGGCCATGCCCCATTGTTGTACCACTGTTGGCAACGCCGTGCCCACAAAAGGGCTAAAATTTCCATTACCATTCCATCTACAGTCTACCCCAGCATGCCTCCCCCCACAATATCTGCATGAATGTTTATATGCACACGTATTACCCCTGTCACACCTTTTGTCATTATAGACCAAACATTCCTTTACCTCTGTTTTAATTGCTTTCAATTGCCCCATTGGTTTACCCACTTGGACATTGGATACTTTCATCAATCTACTCCACATGTCGAGTATGTTTACTCCAAAATCTCTTCTTCCATTATCTCTCAATTGTAAATTGCCTCTCCTGAATTCTCCATCATAGTCCTTCCAGGCGAAACCATCGTATGTTATATAGCATTCTGCTATCAGGTGAATATATCTTAATACCCCTTTTACTTTGTCCGGATTAACCGTTAAAAAAAACACTGCGTATATCAGTATACCTTTAACCCATTCTAGAAATGTTTGCCTTGCCTTCCTACCCTTGTCATCTCCCCTTGATTTAAGGGCTACTGCTTCATGTGTTATTTCAAATATGTCTACGTATTTGCCTCTTTGTGCTCTCTTTATAACCTTTGCTTTAAGATGAGTGGTTAAGGGGAGAAGTTTAGTCCCTGATACCTCATTATCAGGAAGGATTCACCTCATTATCACTATATTTTCCCCTTATGTCCTCATCCTTCCCCTCCCCTTTTTTGCCTTGCTTTGCATACATTTTTCTAACAATCTTTTTTTTCTTATTGCCATCCCCGTTAGGTTTTCCCCTTCAAAATCAATTTCAGATGAACTACTAGAAGAATCAGAATCACTATACATTCTATAAGAGGTTTGTTTACCTTGCTTTCGCTGATACATCACCGTTTCCTTCTGTCCCGGCTTTTCTTTCATGTTCTGTCTGCTCCCATCTGTTGCCTCTTTTGCTGCTGTATCCCTGCTTGCCATATCACCCTCTCTTCTCTTAGATGCTTTTGTTACAGCTGCCTGATGGTTATAACATTTATTTGCATAAGTGTTATTTCCCCTGTCCCCCCTTTTCTCACTGGTTTCCCTGGGATGACTACAGTCCTGCCTTCTACCATCTCTACCTTGTTGATCCCACTCCCCCTTTCGAATGCTCCTGTCCCTTATCTTATCCATCATCATGTACATAATCCCTACCACATCTTTAATAATTATTTTCCTTTACTCCCTGGAATCCTCCTGCCTTACTCTTTTCACCAGCCTAATGTGTTCCCTGTCGCTACTCCCATAGACTTCCAGATATGCTGGCTCTCTCCTGTGACCCCCCCTCCTTTTTACCCGCTCTATCTCCTTCCTGATGCCACCAGGAGAAACTGTTTGAGCCGCCGGGCCCACACTAAGAATTATTATAGTTTTATAGTTTTGGTTAAAGATAAAAAAATAATCTGCCAGTGATTACTTGAATAATGCTTTACGTTATTGTATTGAATAATGCTTATACGTTATATATGCGTTACATATATGTGTTTAATTGGGAAACTTTACACTTATGATATATAAATGTGTATCTATACAATCAAATGTTTTTTTACTGCATATTTACTGTACATATTTTACATTCCAATGTTCTTCACATACAGAAGAATGTTATTTTTTTATTGTAAATACATATTTTAATATGTATCTGTACATAACAATACCTGTATAGCTATTCCTATAGATACATACCGTAGGTATAGAAACCTATTTTCATTAAGGTACATAAATCTATTTTACATTTTTAGATATATATATATATATCTTAGCGTCCCAGTTGCGCAACTATGCATGCGCACCAAGCATTACGGAAGCTCCCAAGGGTACAAAATTGAAAAAAGTCAAAAGAAGTCAATCAGGCCATACCACTATTTACATAGCAAGCATTAGATTATCACAAATAATATCATCAGCATCCTGCAAGCATCACATTAGCATGTGATTCCACAAAGTTTCATCTGAATCAAATCAAACAATTATTTATCTTTTTCATGCCACTTCAATACCTATTGACTTCATCCGTTAATAGATTTGCATGTTACATACTTGGCACATACCATCTAGTGGACATAACTGGTACTACATATCATCCTCATATACTGCAAATATACACAAGCCATACAATCCATATGTTGTCAACCTATATTCACTTGTGGATTAAACAAATTATATATCTCTCATCTAAGCCTAGATGATTAGCTGTTACCTATGTCTCATCTTTTATTACAAAGTTAATCATAATACACACCAAACCTACAGAAAACATTGTAAATCAAAATTAGTATTAAGGCCAAAGGGACTTATAGTGTTTAATGTATAAATCCATTTTGATTCCCTTTGTAGAAGCAATTTGGCCCTATCACCTCCCCTGTGTAGTTGTGGTACGTGGTCAAACATCATGTATCCAAGATCAGCCATGTGTGGCCATTCTGTACAAAATGCCTGGCAACTGGTTGTTCAGAATTACCATTGACTAATGCAGCCATAATAGCAGCCTTATGGTAAGCCATCCTAACACATAGGTTGTCATTAGTTTTACCCACCTAAAATGTCCCACAATTACAGTGTAGAAAATATATTATAAATATGTTGGTACGTCACTCTATTCTAAATAAAAAATAAAAAATCCTATTATTATGGGGATGTACAAAGTATTTTCCTTTTTTCAAACCATTACAAGTGGTACAGCCACTACATCAATAGCATCCCATATTGGGCTGTTGTAACCATTTTCTAGGCATATAACTTATCTTATTATCTGGCCTCATACGTCAGTCACGTAGGGACCTCCCTCTTCTAAAACCTATCCTAGGTTCTTCATAATTATTAAAAGCAGTGATTTATGAGTAGCAACCGCATACCAATTATTTCTCAAAATCTCTGCTAGATCCCTCTTATTTGGTGTGTAAGTGGTTACAAAAGTTAACTTAGACAGTGCTCCTTTCTGAACCGAGGCATGAAAGTCTAATTTTCTTTAACAGATGTTAATTATTCCTGGGTTTTCAATAAACTACGATGACTATAGCCTCTCTCTATAAACTTATTGGACATTTCTGTCAACTGAACCTTTCTATTATGCTCTGTAGAATTATTCCTAATTTTTTGATTTGTTAAAATGGAAAAGTCCTCTTGAGTGCAAGAGGATGACAACTTTCTTCTCTCAATTTAGAAATTTGGCCTGTTTCTTATCGAAAAAACGTAGTTTGCAGTTTCTCATGTCCTTTTATAGATGCGTAAGTCCAAGAAATCTATTTGCTTCATGTCATAAGACAACTTGAACTTTAAGGCAGGATTTGCCATGTTGAGATGATCAGTCCATTATAACAGTTCTTTTTCTGTGCCACTCCAGATGATAAAGAGATAATCTATATACAGTCTCTAACATTTGAGATGCTAATCCCAAAACAGTATTGCTCCATTAGTTTCAAACTCTGTCACAAACAAGTTTGCATAGGCTGGGGCCATATTAGATCCCATTGCTGTTACAGCTATTTGTAAATAGAACTGCCTCTCAAAGCAGAAATAATTCAACTTCAAACAATATTACAACAATTGTGTAATCACATCTATAGGAGGACCAACATAGGGATACAATCTTATATGTTGATGTACAGCTCTGATACCTTCATCATAAGGAATAACTGTGTATAAACTGGTCACATCAAGTGTTGACCAGTTTGTCAGTGTCAGAAATTTCCAAGTCCTTCATTAGTTTGGGCAATAAAATTAAGTATAATAAGAACAAGGTAGATCTCTGCACAAAAAGCTGTAGCAGTGAATCATCATTTGTTGTAATATTTTGCAAGAAACAATTGGCCGGCCCGGTGGTTTAGTCAGATACTTGTGCACCTTTTGCAATGTATAAAGAATCGGTGTAATAGGAAACTTCACCACAAGATATGCCTTCAGTTTAGCAGTAATTATCTGTTGTTCCAGCATACTCAGAGAATTATTATTTTTTTAAATTATCAATGATATCACTAGTGACATCACCAGTGACATAATGTTTAAAATTATCCTACACAAAGAAATTATATTTTCTATATAATCAATGACATCACTAGTAACATTATCTATTTCATCATCATTGCCATCAGTAGTGACATAACCCATAACATCATCCTACACAAAGAAATTATAATTTCTAAATCAAATTAGAAAAAATCTAAGGAGCTCCTTGGATAGGCTAAGGATGTGTATTCACAAAAATATTTAATCACAACAATAAAACTGACAGACATATGTCGTTATAGATAATACACAAAAAATAAAATCATGGATCCATGTTCATAACAATATAAAATATATAAAACATATAATTCCAATGAATGAGACGTATAATTAATATATGATTTATAATTGATATATGATTGAAATTGCAATAGTCCTATTATTCCATATAGCAAAGTGAAGTTCCTAGTGGTACATCAAACTGGAATATTTCCACAATAGCACTTTTTGAAACAACCAAATTCACTTGGAGACCTATCACCAAGAAGAATTGCAGCACCTAATAGTACAGATGGTCCTCGTTTTACAACAGTTCAATTTACACCGTTTCAGAATAACAACCTTTTTTTCAGTCATGTGACTGCTATTGAAAAGCATTGAGAAGCATTTATTAAAATAGCCAGTAGGTGGAGCTGTCTGCTTGTGTTGCAGCAAAGCCAAGCAAGCTGAAATTATTATCATTTATTATTATTATCGGTTATTTGTAGAGCGCCAACAGATTCCGCAGCGCTATTAACAAAGGCGGAGTACAAAAAAAAACAGTTATAGGGATCAAATGGGTAGAGGGCCCTGCCAAGAGTTGCACTGTTGTAGTCAGCTCTTGAGAAGGTGATCAACAAACAGCTGGACTCTTAAGCTTACATGCTAGGGGGGTTCAGGGGATAGCAATGGAGGAGAGGAACTGGTATAAAGTAAGGTTAGCGTAGGTTGTATGCATCCCTGAACAGTAGAGTCTTTAGGGAGCACTTGAAGCTTTTAAAACTAGAAGAGAGTCTTGTGGAGCGAGGCAGAGAGTTCCACAAGATGGGAGCCAGTCTGGAGAAGTCCTGTAAACGGGAGTGTGATGAGGTGACAAGAGAGGAGGAGAGTAGGAGGTCTTGAGCAGAGCGAAGGGGACGGGAAGGAGAGTATCTGGAGACAAGATCTGAGATATAGGGGGGAGCAGTGCAGTTGAGGGCTTTGTATGTCAGAGTGAGAATTTTGTGTTTGATCCTAGAGGCAAGAGGAAGCCAGTGAAGAGATTGACAGAGAGGTGCAGCAGATGAAGAGCGACTTGTAAGGAAGATGAGTCTTGCAGAGGCATTCATTAAGGATTGTAAAGGAGCTAGGCGGTAGGTGGGGAGACCAGAGAGGACAGAGTTGCAGTAATCGTGGCGGGAGAGGATGAGAGAGTGGATTAAAATCTTAGTTGTGTCTTGTGTAAGGATTTTATTTTTTGTGTATTATCTATAACGACATATGTCTGTCAATTTTATTGTTGTGATTAAATATTTTTGTGAATACACATCCTTAGCCTATCCAAGACGCTCCTTAGATTTTTTTTTAAATTTTATTTACTAACATAGGATATACTAAGTTTCCCCATTTTAAGGAGCTATAAGGTATTTTAATGGTGAGAGCGCTGTGAGATATTTTGTTTCTATAATTTCTAAATCATCAATGACATCACTAGTGACATCAATGACATCTGTAAAGAAATAACCCATCACATCATTCGTCAAATCAGAAAGATTATATTTTCTAAAAGTATAACTCGCTAACAGCCACCACGACACACCACAATTTCTTTCTGCTTTTTTAACCCTATTTTCCTCACCCTAGCCCATATCCTCATCTGTACACACAATCATTTCCTTATTCCTGTATCTCATTTACTTTCCCTCACACACACCCTTGCCTTCTGCTTTGCCCCTTCTATCAACCATATCTACATCACACCAGCACTTTGTGACTCTCAATTACCTTAATAAGTACCTGAAATTTGTGACCTTACCCTTCCCACATTAGTCTATTTTTGCCCCCTCCTTCCCTTTCTTATATGGAGTCCATCTCATCCTTTCCATTAATCATACTGTCTTTCTGATCCTCTTATCTTTTGCTGTTATGCACATCAGTCTTCTCATCCTTTACCTTTTATTGCCCTAATTTCTCAGGCACAAGCAGCCGCTTCTGTCCTCTTGACTTTCTTTGTACAACATCCCTTGCTTATTTTTCTCAGATGCACCTTACCTACTACAACATTTTTCTCCTTTTCTCAGGGGCGTATTATGGCCTAGGCCAGCAAGGCCAGTGCCTAGGGCAGCAAATTTGGGAGGGGCAGCACATCTGCCCTATCCTCTGTCTAAAAGCCACCACATAGTACAGTGAGCAATAAAGTGCAGGCTTTTACAGAGAAGACAAGGCACGTGCGCTGATTAAGGTCACTCTTCACAGGTAGTGCTCCTTTAAACCGTTGCTTCATTTAGATCCACCGGCATTTTTGCAGTGGAAGTGTTCTTAGTGAGATTCTTGCCCGGGGATATGCTAACAAGGTAAGGTTGAAGGAGAAGACCTTGTGCCGATATGCTGCCTCCCTTTGTCAGCTGCGGTGGTTCTGTGAGTACAGTGCTTATTGCAGGTCTTAGTAACTAACAGACTGGATGCATATGTGCACTGCTTAGATCAGCTTGTGATGTTTAATTATAAACTCTCAGTGCTAATGTATGTTAGCTACTAATAGCTAGCTTTCTCTGCATTCATGAAGACACAGAGTAAATAGTAAACGGAGACTTCAAAAGTTTCATTACTTGAATGATGGAATTACTGTATGTTGTTGCATGTAAAGGGCAGTGATTGTTTCAAAGTGTATTCTTCTTTCCCTCCTTTCCTCTCTCCCTTCCTCCCTCCATTCCTCCCTCAACTCCCTCCCTTCTTTCCTTCCCTCTCTTCTTTCTCTCAACTCCCTCCCTTGCTCCCTTCTTTCACTCCTTTCTTTCCCCCCCCCTTTTCTCCTCTCCCTCCCCACTTTTCTCCTCTCTCTCTCCCTCCCTACCTTCTTTCCTTTCCCTCCCTTTTCTCCCCTCCCCTTCTTTTCTCTCCCTTCTCTCAGGTAGAAAATGGTATGAGATACATGCAATTCAACCCACCTGTATGCAAGTGTTTTGCTAGTCCAGTTTCTTTTGGATTGTTATGAAAAAATAAACATTTTACACACTGACCCATGACCCAAAAAAGTATTAAGGGAAAAAAGGCCTTAAAACCTTGGGGGGGGGGGGCAGCAGAATTTTGAGTGCCTAGGGCAGCACAAAACCTTAATACGCCACTGCCTTTTCCCTAACACAGAGCATCTTCCTAACCCTCTTACACCTATCATACATAATCCATCCTTACTCCCCTAGGTCACAGTTAACACATTTCAATTAAGTCAATACAAACAACATATTAAATATCTCCCTACATCCTTTTTTTTTGTCTAATGGAGCCATTCATACATTTCTACACATTACTGTATATGGTGGTGCCAATAATTATATCATAAGTGATGTCATAAACAATATTTCATAATATAATCTGAGATACATTTTAATAATTTTTTTTCCTCTGATGTGTAGAAAATTGGGTTATGTCACTACTGATGCAATTGCTGATGACACTAGTGATGTGATTGATGATGTCATCAACAATGTCATGTGTGATGCAATTGATGATGTCATGCAAAGCACCCAGGGCGGGGACAGTATAAATTGGGAATGTCCTTGCTTTTAACATTTGATTAAGAACCTAAACTCTAGGCATTAAAGTAAGTTTTTTTGTCAATTAATTTCCTTGTTTTTTTTTAATTTTCTTGAACTCACAATCATATGCACAATGCATTATTTTATACTTAAATAAAATATACATAAAAAGAAATATACAGAGAGGATAACAAAAAAAGAGGATTAAGATCAAACAGCAATTAGTAATTATTTAAACACTATACAATAAGTCTGACATGTTGATCTGTGCACTAAACACAGTGATTAATTACAGTAAGAAATGTCATTCCATTTCAAAGATATGAGTATTTGAAAAATCAAATTTTTAATGCACAGTTCTCATTTTACTCTGCATTCACTCTTCACAAAACAAGCAACATGCATGACCAAAAATATGCTCATGATACTATCTTGGATTTTAGTGCAGAATAACTAAAAAAAAAAACAAAAAAAACCCCTACAATTCAGACAAGTATTTACCCATTATAATGGTACATCCTTACCACACAATCTATTTAAATTCCAAATTTTCAAACAATTCCACACAGCCAATTCTTAGATAAACTTTCTCGCTATAAACTGTCTATGGAATTTTCAACTCATACCCCTGTTTTTTAAACCCTTGAGTGCTAACGACGGCTCTGAGCCGTCGCAGAGTTTCCCACTCAGGTGCTAACGACGGTTCAGAGCTGTCGCTAGCACTCTCCCACCTTGAGGGAGATCTGGGGGCTCCCACGGCGATCAGGCCTGTATAGTGACAGGCATCGTCGGGGCTTCACGTTTTGCATGGTGACGTCACGCGCAATGACATAATGACGTCACTGCGCAACTTTATTAAAAAAAGACAATGGACAGTATAGGGAAAGGGGGCATGTTGCTTAGAAGCCTGTATCTCAGGCATCTAAGCAGCTACAAACCCCCAAGACCCACCGTTGGAAAGGTATTCGCCTAACCTTTCCAACGGTATAAGTCTGAAAGAAAAAAAAAGATTTAAAAAAAAATTAAAATTAAAAAACCCTCAAATCAGCTTAGCACCAAGGTGGGAAAGTGCTTAGCACTCAAAGGGTTAGATCTCAAATATCTCAAAAACTACTAAACTTAATCACTTCAAATTATCCAGTTTTGTATTGATTTCCATTCCAAATTTCATCAAAATGTCATTCCACTACAAGGATGTGAGCATTTGAAAAATCTAATTTATAATGGAAAGCAATTCTAAATATATATTTAATAATAAAAATTAATTTGAAGTACATAGGAATGTAAAATATGCAAAACACGGTTTAGGTCTGGTTAGTGCACATTATTATTATTATCAGGTATTTGTTGAGCACCAACATATTTTGCAGTGCTAATGAAGAATTAATAATCTCAAATAGCGTTTTTGAAATATTAAGGGCTAGATTTACAAGAGGATCACTAAATTATTGCGCGCCAGCAAACGCGATAATGGCTGGTTATTGCTACCGCAAGCTTGTGGTAGGAATTAGCGCTCAGAAAATTAACCAGAGATCCGATCTCTGGTTAATTTTCTAAAAGTGACGAAATGCCCTCAAATTATAGCGTCTTTTAGGTTTTATTTTTTTTAGAAAAAGTATAATTATCTTAAATAAAAAAACAACTGCACTAGGCAGTTTTGGGGGTCTAAAGTTGGTGGGAGTGGGGTGTTAGAAAAAATAAACGGCACTGAAAAGTGCCTTTACATTGTGGTCTATGGGAACTGTGTGTTCCCAGTAAAGATATATGTATATACAGTAACTATGTACATATCTATTTATGTGTTAATCTATATATATATATATATATATATATATATATATATATATATATATATATATATATATATATATATATATAAGAAGAAGTCCTGACTGACTGAATCATCAACACCCAGCTCAAACCATTTAACCTAGGAACGTGAAATTTAGGTACATTGTTTTTATGATGAAGGCACCCACTAAGGAAGGATTTTGAGGTTCTGTTACCATCTCTGACGGCAGCCTATGGAAGCGCACTCTCATGAGCGCAATGCTTCCATGAATTTGCATGTCACCTAACTTGTAATACCAGCACACATTAGCATGCACTGGTATTACAAAGTGGAGCACAAATATTGCTTCAGCGAAAACTTTATATTGCACTCTACTTATAATCTGGTGCTAAAAATAAAATATAAAGTGATATTAATAATATGTATTAAAATTATTATAGATACTGTAAAACATCTAAATAATCCTTAGAATCTATCTATCTATCTATCTATCTATCTATCTATCTATCTATTTTAAAGTATCTATAATATATATATACAGTATATATATATATATATATATATATATATATATATATATATATATATATATATATATATATATACATATATATATACAACTGAGAAAAAATTGTTATACACTTAATTTCCCAAACCGGAAAACAAATCAGTTTAATTGAAAGTGTATTTGCCCCTTCAGCAATGCCAATATTGATAGTGATCAATATAAAAGTGATCCCCAATGCAGACAATGCAGTAAATTTCTGTATACACACTCTCCTTACATACAAAACTTGAGCTCGAACGTAGCTTGGGAATTGATGCTGTACAACCAAAGGCAGGAGAACAATATAAGGCAGTCTACGCTTAACAACTATTAGCTGTTTGAAAGGTAGTGTATGCTCAACAGCATGTAGCTGTGTAAACTCACCCTACCAAAAGTTATGCGGTACCCAGACAAATCAGTGTTCCATCGCTCAGAGTAGCTCACATCCACAGTGGCGTGTATGTAACTGCAGGAGGTGTGTCTGGTAATGCATCGTCCTCGACCAATAAGGGAAGTAGAATCTCAGAGTGTGATGTTACTCTGGATCTGGGGCAATCTGGAAGCTCCCTAAGCCTACGGATAGCCTGGTCCTTGTATAGGCAACAAAAAGGAAGTATATTACCGAGGCAGAGGGTGAAGTAAAATTCTTTCTTTATTGCAAAATCCAAAACGGATAAAATGAAACCTGGAGGTCCATGTAAAACAACACACAGGAGTACAAGTATGCTAACATGTTTCGGCACTTGTGCTATGTTTACGGCTTTGTGCTGAAACATGTTAGCATACTTGTACTCCTTGTAAGTGTGCATTGTTTTACATGGACCTCCAGGTTTCATTTTATCAGTTTTGGATTTTGCAAAAAAGAATGAATTTCACTTTACCCTCTGCCTCGGTATACTTTCTTTTTGTTGCCTATATATATATATATATATATATATATATATATGTATTTACAATAAAAATAACATTGTACTGTAATTGAAGAACATTGGAATGTAAACTATTCATAACTCCTATCAGGTCAGCATGAGAGCAATAGGTTTTAGGATTTTCTTCTGCGCTCTACATTGAAGTCTATGGGAAAATACATTAAGCCAGTAACAATATTTAAAGTCCTTTGATTAGCGCGAGTCAGGTTTCGCTCGCACGCAAACATTTTACTTTATCTTGTAATACTCGTGCTACCTTACGCACACAAAAAGCTTACTTCTAGCAAAGTTTACCCAGGAGCAAAAGTGCTAAGTAGTGCCACTTCTAATCTAACCCTAATTGTGAAAACATGTGGAAAGACTATCAAGCACAATTCTAGAAGTCTTACACACAGATTTTTTTTTATCTAGAGAGAGCATATAATTAGTAACTAACATTAATCCATGTCATTTGTTTGGCAAAGCTATAATAGAGTTTGACTATAACATCATTTACTTGCTTTTTGTTGTAACTAAACTTTAGTTTCCTATCCACTTCTGTCTTGTTCATTCATTTTGATTTTAATAAGTGAAATGAGTGAAGAAGAATATTTCCCCACATGGCCTGGAATAAGAATGGAAATAACTGTGTACTAAGAATAGAACAAGTCTTATTAAATTACATGGATGATAGATGATTTTTCAATAGAAACCTTTATTTTACTCTCTACATAAGATAATATCCCAGTGGGTATTCTATTAAGTAATGCATGGGAAAATGACACATATTTCATCTCTATTTGTGTGTCCTATGATAATATTAGGGCATTGATTCATAAAAAAAAAAATCTTCATTAAAAATAAAAACATTAAAGTGCTCTTTCAAAAGAACAAAATTCATGATTTGTGAGAATTTAAAAATATGTAAAGCTATGGCATTTTGATGACATCAAGTTCATATAATATCTAACATAAGTGACATCTTCAGTGATAAAGCTGACCCCGTATCAAATGATATTAATGACAAAATGTATCTAATCATATTATAGCATTAATTACTAACTTTCCTACTGGTTCTGAACATGATTACAGTATATGATAAACACTTTTACAAACATATCAATAAAGGTTCCAATGTATATAACAATGTATATATTTATTGGTTTAACTATTACATTTTTTAAAAAATTATATAAATAAAAATATATAATCTGGCTATTTATGTCTAGTTATTTATTGGTTTAACTATTACATTTTTTTTGTTTATGAGTGGAGCACTAACAGTTACACGCAAGCGATAAGGGGTTTATCGTGGATGTTTTGCTCTCGTCAGGTTTACCGCTAGTATTACAAGTTGAAAGTAAACACGCTCGTGTGAGCGCAATCGTGATTTACGCTAGAATGTTTACTGCATCCTCAGAACTCTGGTTAACTGTTTAGTAAAACAAAAAAGTTGCACAAAACACATCAAAAATACATTACAAAGCACAGTTAAACTCATAACAACACCATCTAATAAAAAATATCCAAACAAAATATTGGACACAAAAGTTATAAGGGATAAAAAATAGGAGTGTAGCGAAGGGAAGTGCTGCTACAGAAGGCGTCCGCCGGGTAAGGGAAAAGAAGGTAGAGCGGACCCACTCAAAGAAGGGGTGTGTGGAGCCAGCCAAACAGGCGGAGGACAGCCGCAAAAGCCAGAGGAAAAAAGACAGGCGGCTACTGAGCTACAGAAAAAAGAGTTTATTCCAATAAAAAAATATGGGTAAGAGCAAGATAAGACACAACAAACCAAAAAGAGGGAGACAGCTGTCTCCCTCTTTTTGGTTTGTTGTGTCTTATCTTGCTCTTACCCATATTTTTTTTATTGGAATAAACTCTTTTTTCTGTAGCTCAGTAGCCGTCTGTCTTTTTTCCTCTAAAAAATAGGAGGTCTTGGGTGTTAGAAAAAAAAGGGCTTAAAAAATTGAGATACATAAATTTCTAAAGATGGATATATATATATATATATATATATATATATATATATATATATATATATATATATATATATATATATATAAAATGACTCCCAAGTGTATCCAGGATCGGCAGTTTCCTCAATGGGTACACAAGCAGGCTACACAGGCACAAGTTCTTAAAAAAAGCCTTTTATTTACAGGAACAATATTGGCCCAAAGCTTTGGGCCAATATTGTACCTGTAAATAAAAGCCTTTTTTTTTTTTTTTTTAAATTTAATATTTTTATTGCGGTTATTAACAAGTACAATAAAATAAACATATACATCTTATAATAGAAATGACACACAGCTGGTTGTTACATTATGCAGATATCTTAACTGAAAAGACAGCTTAAATATTATAATGCAAGATATAGTGAGAACCTCTTTTCAAAAAGAATAATTTCCTCCAGTAACATATAGGGACACTCATGGACCCTGAAAGGTTTGGGCACCATATAGGAGGAATATTGATGATTTAGCTGGCCACTTATGGACCACTAATATATTAAACATTGCAACCATTAGTAAATAAAAGTGGAAACATGGAGCCATAAAAGGGGGACAAACAAATGCTACTCTAGAGCATATCTGTCTAGGGATATACATCAGGATCAATGAAAAATGATCAACACCAGACTGTTATACGTTCTGCAATCATAGTCGAAGGAACATGGACCATATAGCAGGGCTTATTAAAAAAGCAGATTGTAAATAAACTCTCTCTTAGATTAAGTTTGGGAGTATAAATCTATAGCTAAAGCGACTAGATATAACATCTTCAGACGTACAAAACTATATACAGAACCAGGTGATATGTTTAAACCCCTACAATGCCTTCGTGTGATATGTGCTTGATTAAGAAATTGTTAGCAAGATAGGGTCTAGGAAACCAATATAAAAGGACAAAACAAAGAGGGTCACGCATTGCATTTTCCTAATAACATTTTGTTTATCTACTACCCACACAGTGACTTGTATTTCATGATGGAGGCTGAGACATGGTGAATAAGTACAGATACAATTGAATTTTACCTCCATATTACACCCATCAGTCTTAAGTAGGCATTACATTTAATACCCTCAGGGAGACTCCGAAATATCTTCTATCATAGGAGGGGCACTCAAAATAAGTAAGGCTTTAGTGTGAGATATAGAATAGTAGTATAGTAAGTACCTCGCAGCTAGCACTGTAAACAGTGTCCCAATAAGAGTCCTCATTGTAGTTCCGTGTGTCAGATCCAGGGGACAGTCACCAAAAGGCAAAAGATTAAAGCGGAGTTGGGCCGGATTAATGAAGGGGGAAAAGATACTCATCTGACCGGACCTATGCCGTCTGATCCGACCACCTCTACCCTCAGCCCGGACCCCCCGGGTCAAAAAGCTGGCACAAGCTGCTTTCAATTTTTGTCAACAGCCCCAGTCTCTGCCATCCGATATCATATTGCACAACGTGGGATATTTATGTGTAGAGTGGAGATCCGTAGCCATAATCTTTATGACGTCCTCATTGTGTTCAGCATGGTGCACGAGTTTCACCCGTGACTGCTTCATCCAGGTCCTCTTTTGTAAGTCCCAGTGCTCCAAAAATACCGGAGGTGGCTTTGTCCTGATACCGATGTCCTGGATCCGATGTGCTCTCTCTGACCTGATAGGTAAGGTACTTGTACCAATTTTTGCTCTAGTCGCCTCCTTTGGGGTCAGTTGTCTCACAGTGATCAAGAAGTGTTGCATTTCCATGGCTGTAGGATTATCCAGAGATTTGTACACAGCCACAGAGCTGTTCTCCCGGCCCCTCAAGGGACAGGTCTTGTCGGCCGTGGTGTCATCTCTCTCTGGGTTTTGCAGGCAGTAGCCTATCTTCTCAGTGCAAGCGGTTACAGACTCCTGGCAACTCAAGGCATAATCGGGCATTGCCTGACTCAATGGTCTCAGTGCGTCCCTTATAACTTTGCGCATCTGGTTCTCAAAGTCTGTCAGCATGGCCTGTAATGCGTAGTCTAATCCTTCCATGTCTTTACACAGTATTGCTCTCGATAGGATATAAAGGAATATGTAATGTCTCTGTGTTTCAGAGATTTGTGACAGCGTATATAGCTGTTTTTGCCTGATATTTCAGGAAACGGGAGGGTAGATGAGGGTGGCAGGCCTGTGATTAGGGCCTCCGCTGCGCACCTCATGTATTCCGGTCTGCACGGCTAAAGTTCAAAGTGTAGGGAGAAAAGAAACATATAAATCCGTTCCTTAGGTGCTATGTTATGAGTCAGCAGTATGGTAGGATTTGGATTGTCAGTCAGAGGAGTGATAAACAGCGGATCTAACTGCTCCAGAACTCAGCCGAAATTAAAAAGCAGCCATCTTGGTCAGTGTTCAGACCCGCCCCCAAATAAAAGCCTTTTTACTAAGAACTTGTGCCTATGTACCCTGCTTGTGTACCCATTGAGGAAACTGCTAATCCTGGATACACTTGGGAGTCATTGGATGTTTAATTTAGCAGTGCACCAGGCTGCTGTATGATGGTTGTGTGTTGCCATTCTATATGGACTATTTATATATATATATATATATATATATATATATATATCCTCCCAAGAATGGATACATACACAGGGTCTTGAAGCAAAAAATGGAATTTAATCCATATCAAATGTTTCAGGGTTACCCCCGTCTTCAGACAAAAATTCACACACAAAGTATCCTCTCTTAGCTCTCTTATACCCCTCCACCATCAGGTGTTTGCCATGCCACTTTCGTCGGGCATTCTGGAAGCCTTTGACGTCATCCTGCATCTGTCCCACTCTAACCACGCATAGCGTGCCCGTATCCATGGCAACCCCAACGCCACCTCACAGCATCCATGGTAACTCGTAGTGCACCAAATAATAACTCCAAAATTGTGTAAGTGACAAGTAAAAAAAATACAATTAGAAACAATCCACATGATCATTATTAGCTGGTCATTACAAACATCCTGTCATTTCGTAAGGTTCCAGATATCCATTACTACCTCTATTATATGGGAACAGATGTATATCATAGCTTTATTAATATTCACCATCTTATACCTTTGTAAATCCTATTCATATTCCTTTTCTATACATATAGTGAATCCCAGGATAGTTGCAACTGTGTTAATAGATAGAACCCCTACTAATCTACACTGTCCAATGGTTATGAAGCATTTATGATTATTCTAGTTAATAGATATGGTCTCTCATTAATCGACTATGAGTCTCTAATTCACATTAAACAATGACAGTCCAAATTAGTGTTCAAACCTCTAGGGCTCAGAGTGCCTAGGGTGTAGATCCATCTTGCTTTGCATTGAAATAGGGTCCTTGCTCTATCCCCTCCTCTCATTGGTGGAGGTATGTGATCTATTTTAGTATACCTTAAGTCCGAGACTCTGTGTCCCGCTTTGCCAAAATGCCTAGCCACTGGTTGTCCTGATTCATTCTTCTCTATGGCTACTCTAATTGTCATTCTTTGGTTTGTCATGCGTGTTCTCAAGGTATCTACTGTTTTTCCCACATTTAATTTCCCACAAGGACAGTGCAGGAGATAAACTATGTGAGTGGTGGTACAGGTAACCCAATATTTTAAGAAGAACTTTTTATTTTTATAGGGGGTGGCTGAAAAATGTACCAGTTGTTAGACTATTGCAGGTCACATGTCCCAGGCATCCATAGCAGCCCTTTGTTTGATGTAGCCATGAGCTGGGTGTATAGCAATCTCTGGGGTTGGATTGAATTAGATGGTCTCTCAATGATCTCCCCCTACAGAATCCCACTCTAGGGGCCTTCTCTCCCCTGAATGGTAAAGATGCATCCAACTCCACAATGGACCAATACTTGTTGATTATTGTGGCAGCTCTCTCATCCCCCTTGGTATATGTGAGTACCATTGTGGGTTGTTCATTTTCCTCTTTACTCAATTCCCTATTGAGTAAGGAGTCCTGTGTGTGATCCCTTACATTTTCTTGGCATTCATTCAATGTTCTTTTCTTGTAACCTCTCTTTTGAAATTAGTTTGTGAACTCGTGTAGTTGGACCTCTGCATTGGTTTACTCTGAGTTGTTACGAATCACTCTTTTCATTTGTGATATTGTGAGTGCTCTCTTCAGTGCCGGTGGATGGCTGCTAGTAGCATGTAGGATAGAGTTCTTTTCAGTATCTTTTCTATACAACGTGGTCATTAGTTTTCCTTCCTATATTTTATAAAGTGCATTATCAGTACAGTAAAGCCGCATAATTACTATATCACTATTATGTTAAATACCTGATTTTTCTCAGTATTTGTATATTTAAATGTTAACTGAAACTATTTCAACAAATTTATTTTGTCATACTATTTCTATAATGCATTTTGCACATCAGGTTTTGTGATTTAGATATTAACACACTCTGGTTATCGCACATAAGAGTAATCTTAAGGCTCGTTACTGAAATATAAAATATTTCCAAAAAATATTTAAAAATTGTAATATGCTCTATGAATTATTTAGAATACTTTACAGTATGTTTAATAATGTGCTTGTATGTGTTACTTACAAACAGTGGTTAATAGCAGTACTACTAATACTCATTCATCAAATTACAAACATACAAGACAATAGAAAAAAAATATATAACTTGCACCAAACATCTTTGTATTAGACAAATATCCCTGTTAAGTGTTAGCCTTTCACTTTGACATATAAGAAAGAGGTAACATGATATAATGTTTTTCAAACTGTTTATTAAATGTGATATGCAGATTTGTTATCATTTTTTATCAGCTACAGTTGTACTTACTAAGTGATGATTGTGGAATCCTTAGTATGTTAGCAGCCTGTATTTCAGGAAATATCTGCAAATGAGAGCTCTCAGACAGAGAGAATTAAACAGTGAAACTAGGTGAGTGAAAAAGAGCTTTACTTGAGTCTTGAAAGCCATCTGGGCCTGGTGCTCTGTTTAATTTACTGTATTAACCATGTGTTTTGTGGTTCATTAAACAAATGCACATATTCTGGAGAGGGGAGGATAATCTAACTGACATCAAGATGTCCATAACTTCAATTAGCTATCTCATAATATAAACACCTAAATAAACCTATTTTTAGCTAAGGCAATATGTTTCTGCTGAGTTTTTATTGTGTATCCTTTGTTGAAATAAATTCTCCTTTCCAATATTTATGATGCATATTATTATGGTTCTGTGTAGTGATGGGGGTCTTAAAATCTGAGAAATTACCATACATATTTTGTGAAATAAATTAAACAAACAAAAAAGAAAACAAAAACCTAGAAGAAGGGGGAAAATGCCCCATAAAGCCAGAACTCTCATACCTGGAAACAATAACGGTACCCTACCCTAAAAGCACCCAGCATCTTACAAAACAAAAGTGCCCCTTAATGAAAACATTTTATTTTATGATTAGGAAGCAACAAAATTAAGCCCAACATTTAAAAAAAAAATAATCTAGGTAATGCAGTTGCTATCGGAATGTAAAGGGATCTGAAACTCAAAAAAATGAAAAGCAAATGCATTTAATTTTGAATGTACTTTTATTTAAATACATACATGTGTAAGCAAAACTACTTCTGTATTATTGTTTTAGTGATAAATTGTATTGTGCATAAAGCACGTCTGTATGCCCTGTGCACCCTCAAATGCTGTCCCTGCTCAAAGAGCATATATGACATATTAACGGTTATGCTAGGTGAGGGGTAAGGTGGATGGCGCTTATTAGCAGTGGTGATTGCAGTCTTAAAATTTTTTGCTTTGATGTAATAGATATTGGGCTATATTATGAGTGGAGAGCAAAATTGCGCTTTCACAAGTGCGATATTTGGGCTCCATTGTTTATAATAATACCATATTAACTAGACAAATGCTCAGATAAAAACAAATTATTATGGATCAATCATTACCTCTAATAGCAGCTAAACAGCTGCTTAAACTTAAAGGGCCAGTAAATATGGTAGATTTGTAAAATCAACAAATGCATGATAAAAATACAATGCAATAGCAGTTAGTCTGAACTTCAGATGAGTAGTAGTTTTGTTTCTGTTTTTTTTTTCAAAGTTATGTCTATTTCCACTCCTCCTGTGTCATGTGACAGCCAGCAGCCAATCACAAATGCATATACAAATATTCTGTGAATTCTTGCACATGCTCAATAGGAGCTGGTGACTCAAAAAGTGTAGAATATAATATTATATAAATTGTAAGAACGGCAATGTTACTATTCAATTAGATACTTATTTAATAATAACGTTACCGTAATAGTAATATTGCCGTTCTTACAATTGATATACTATTGTACATTGTTTAATTTGTTTCAATACATTTTGTTTAGCTATCAAATGTTTTATTAATACATTTTTATTTATAATATCTCCCTTTTTAGTTATAAGTATATTTCAGTATTTGATTTTTACTTCTCTTTTTCTAGCACATTTTGTTAGTGGAAGTAATTTGAAAAGAATTGCATGCTCTATCTGAATCATTAAAGTTTTATTTTGACTTGAGTGTTCCTAAAGATAAAGTAGTAGTTAGTGCTACTGCTACAAACCAACAACAGCACAAAAAAATATTAAATATTTTTATGGGGTCAGGATCGGCCAAGAACAAAAGCAAATATTAGATACTTGTTGGCTGACACATCAATAATTCAACTGACAATGAAATAGTCAGATATAGTTATTGAATAGTGAAAATTTGAACATCTGATGCTTTTACCCTTTGATTAGTGTAGATCTGAATATTTTTGCGCCATTTCTCACTTGAAGAAAAGCCTTTCCTGCATTTAGAGTAACAGTTTTTAACAGCATAAACAACAGAACTATATTTTTGTAGAACTATCATTCATTCCTTTATTCATTAAAAAGGTCACAAATGTTTTATTAGAAATAAATGCAAAGAATGTAGCAAAATTATACATTGTTTTTTTGGACTTGTCTGCACCTGAATGCACATGTCTAATATTAATAGTGTTAGTATTGTTAGTAAAAGTAACAATTAAACTTTCATGATTCAGATAGAACAAGCAATTTTAAAAATGTTTCACTTTACTTTTATTTCCTAATTTTCTTTGAATTTGAATATTCTTGAAAGCAGGACTAGCAATGGGAGCAAAGCTACTGGGAGCTTGCTGCTGATTGGTGTGGTTGTACATATATGCCTCTTGCCATTGGCTCACCCAATGTGTTTAGCCAACTCCCAGTAGTGCATTGCTGTTCTTTCAACAAAAGATACCAAGGGATTGAAGCAAAATGTGATAATACTAGTAAATTGGAAAGTTGTTTAAAAGTATATGCTCTTGCTGAATCATGAAAGAAAAATGTATGTTTCATGTACTTTTAAGATAACTGTATTTACTTGCCAATATTTTAGAATACTAAGATTGCAAGTGAACATGCATTTAAAGATATCTAGTTTGATTACATTAAACATTGTAGATATTTCTGGCTACCAATAGCTTAACCCCTTTGCTACTGGGAATTTTAGAGAAAAACACCCAAAATACCGGAGAATTTTTAGCATTTTTGCTATTACTCAATTTAAACAGAAATAGAGCCGTTTTTTATTATTTACTTGCGAACACTATATATATATTTTTTTTTTTAAAGTAGACAACCAAAGGTATTGATCTAGGTCAATTTGGGTATATTTCATTCCACCATTTAACCACCAAATGCGATCATATAAAAAAACCTTTTTCACAAACTTTGTATTTCTTACTGAAATTATTTAAATAATGCTCATGACACAAATGATTGTAAAGGCTTCTCTGGGATCCACTTTATTCATAAATAGCAGGCATACATGGCTTTGCAATAGTTTTTTGGTAATTAGAATGCTGCTGATTGCAGCTGCTTACCAAACTTCTATTATTTCTGGCAGTGAACAGGTTAATCAGGTAACTTGTAAAGTTAATTTTATCTTAATTTTAGCTTTAGTTTAGAGATTACCCTCCCACCTGACACCTCCCACCCCCTGATCCCTACCTGACCCTCTAAAACAACTCTCTTCCCTCCCTCACCCCCCACTGGTCACCAACATCTTAGATACTGGCAGTCAAACTGCCAGTATGCAGTTTAGGTTTTTATTATTATTATTATTATTATTATTATTATTATTATATTTAAAAAAATCTGCAGTGTAGTGATCCTCCTCAACCCTCCCCCTCCCACTAATGACGACCATCATTAGTACTAGCAGCATCTGCCAATACCTATAAAATACATGTTATTTTTTTTCTGTAGTGTAGTAGTCTACCCATCTCCTCCCTCTGGTGATCGTTAGCTATGGCTCCCCACATCCTCAATCCCTCCCTCTCCCTTCATTGTTTTTACAGTGTAGGGCCCATCCCCCTTCCTCCCCCCTCCAATGCTATACCCGCCCACCTGCCTCCCACTTTCTCTCACACACACCTCCTGCTGGCACCAGCAAATGATTGTTACAGAAGTTACACAAACAGTGTCACCGTCTGTGACAATCTGGCATCTACCTTCATATGGAACTGGAGCACCAATCGTGCTCCAGTTCCATATGCAGGAACATGCCTGGAGCTCAGGAACTCCAGCTTTCGGCTCTGACTTTACAGCTGAGACTGCTGGAGCTTCCTGCAGCTCGGATATATATATATATATAGAAAAAAACCAGCTAGTAAGGGTTAATATTTAGACTAGTGAACTAGGGCCCACCTCTCTTAATATTTAGATGAGACCCCAGGTGCAAGGAGGCTTAAACAAGAACTATAATTAGATTAAGAAATAGAAGTAAGCCTTTTCCAGGAAAAAAAAATCATAAAGAAAGTATATGTGCAAATGTTACAATAAATTTGATGCAATTCATCAACTGAATAATAAGCCTGCTAGTGCATTCATTACCCCTCACACAAACAAAGGCTCTTTTTCCATAGGTTTAGTTGCAGTGCGTCCACTGAGAAAAAAGCACGGTTACCCGTTAGTAATAAATGATTCCACTGAAGCTATGTGACAAGCTGTAAAGTTAGTTGTGCTTAAGCTGTATTAATAGGCAATGCACTGCAGTGAAAGCAAATATCCTCTTGTGCTGTGTGATTGGCAAGGATATGAAATGCAGTTCAAGTGGTATAGAGCTATTCAGGTGGTGTTAAATAACATTCCCGGGGCTAACATAATATACAGAGTCCCTGATAATAAGTCCCCACCACTCACTCTAAGTTGGAGCGAGCTGAACAGTTGCCAGAGGGGCCGAGAGAGTCACTCAGCAGGGATAACTAGTCGTATACTCCTCACAGGTATGCGCTGTCTCGCATAGTACTATGCCACAAAATACAGCTAGTTTACCTGAGTCCTGAAAACAATACGGTTCTTCACCCCTATGTTAAATGTAACAGCCACCGCTCACCACATCATCTTAGGACATCCTCCTTCAATGCAAAGAGATCCGGTCAGAGGTAGTTCTTCATCCATAAACATATGCTGTAATTTCAACCAGCATGGAAGGTTAAACTGTTGCTACACGTGTTTCACCCTACATTAACAAGGGCTTTCTCAGGACTCTCTCGGCCCCTCTGGCAACTGTTCAGCTCGCTCCAACTTAGAGTGAGTGGTGGGGACTTATTATCAGGGACTCTGTATATTATGTTAGCCCCGGGAATGTTATTTAACACCACCTGAATAGCTCTATACCACTTGAACTGCATTTCATATCCGTGCCAATCACACAGCACAAGAGGATATTTGCTTTCACTGCAGTGCATTGCCTATTAATACAGCTTAAGCACAACTAACTTTACAGCTTGTCACATAGCTTCAGTGGAATCATTTATTACTAACGGGTAACCGTGCTTTTTTCTCAGTGGACGCACTGCAACTAAACCTATGGAAAAAGAGCCTTTGTTTGTGTGAGGGGTAATGAATGCACTAGCAGGCTTATTATTCAGTTGATGAATTGCATCAAATTTATTGTAACATTTGCACATATACTTTCTTTATGATTTTTTTTTCCTTTAATAAATGTAATTGTTGCATCTTGACAACCGTGTTTGAGTCGAGCTTTAAGTGATACACAGATTCATTGTGTGAATTTAATTTTGTGATTTTATGTGCAGTGCTGGAAAAGGCTTACTTCTATTTCTTAATCTAATTATATATATATAAACAAGTTAAAGTCATTTAGAAAGGCACTCCATATAAAGATATAGCAGCCTCCAGGGTGCACTTCAAGAAATAATCCAATATGCATTTGTAGAGAAAAGGCACTCACTGGTTCAATTAAGACTTAGCTTTTAATAAATATTTAAATTAAAAATGCATAACGTTTCGGAGGCATTCCACCTCCTTTTTCAAATGCATGATACAGACATTTTGGAAAGTACAAAAAGCAGTATACAGAATACATTACCCCTCTACCTTAAATACCCAAATGGCTTCTGATAACGCAGAGCCCGCGATCGCGGCCCGCATGCTGCAAATCCGGAAATCATGTGACCGGAAGTTGCGTCATCTACGTGAATCACGTGATGGCGTATGTTGCCATAGTGACATCGTTTGTTGTGTAGCGATGTCATAGACAGTGCGGAGTGGCCCATCTGAAGAAATATAAAGGCCAAAATCATCATCAGCTATCTTATAGATTCTCTCTGTCTATATCATATACTAATGCAAGCAACCGTATATCAGAGCACTGTGTAAAATAAAAACAGTGAAAGGCAATCGATCATAAGTGATCAATAGCAGTTAAAAACATGCATATGGAGGATATGTGAGTTCTATCAATTTCTAGGAAAACCTCATATATATTGGTGTGTATATATCCATACATGTAGAAAACTATTTGTTAAATGGATATTGGGAGATGCTTCAAAACATCACATATAAATAACCCAAAACCTGAATAATATACATATATACACCCAATATATTTATACGTTATTCATGTTTCCTGGAGCATGGCAAAAAGACACCAGAGGACTTAAGGACTATAGATTGTTATAATTGTACATGAGAGTCAAAAATGATTATTGTTATTATTGTCTGTATCATGCATTTGAAAAAGGAGGTGGATTGCCTCCGAAACGTTATGCATTTTTTATTTAAATATTTATTAAAAGCTAAGTCTTAATTGAACCAGTGAGTGCCTTTTCTCTACGAATATATACACATATATTTTTTCACATCAAATGTTGCACCCTAATCTTACCAGGTGCCTGGATGGTATTTCTATAAAGCTAGGAAAAAGTCGCTCAAGCAGTGGTTCCATCTCAGATGCTAGGCACATGTTGATGACCTCACGTCATAAATAAAACAGTCCATACATTTGGCAGGGTGTTAGCCAAATAAGCAGCAAACTACTCTACTGAGACAATTCACGTAGAAAGGAGAATAGGCTGCAAATCACAAGGTCAAATAAAACAAAAATACTTTATTGTATCTTTTTTTAAAAAAAAAAAAGCACATACACACATGGAGCATATCAGCTGATTTGTTCCATGTGTGCATGTGCTTTTTTAACCCCTTAACAACCAAGGATGTACAGGGAACATCCTACAAAAAATATCAGTTAACGACCAAGGACGTTCCCTGTACGTCCTCAGGGGTTTCAAGCGGTGGAAGCGATCCTGATCGCTTCCAGCTGCTTTCAAAGGTATTGCCGTGATGCCTCGATATTGAGACACCACTGCAATACCTTTTTTTTACACACCGATGCAGAGAGAGCCACTGTGTGGCCCTCTCTGCATTGGCCAGTGATGGTGAAGATCGTTGGTGGGTGGGAGCCATTGCAGGGAGGCTGGTCGGCGGCCCATCACTGGCGAACTTCCGGCCAGCAGTGTCAATTCACTTGCACGCCTGCAATCTGCAAATATGTGCACAAATGACGCGAAAAAAATATGGTTAAAAAAATCATATTTTATAAAAGAAAATTATAGTAAATTATAAGATACTAGTCCTAAAGCCCATTCACACGGGCCATTTTTTACAGAACAGCGGTTCCACCCCTTGCGCTTTCTCACTCCCTCTCTCTTTTTGCTCTCTCTCTCCCCCCCTCTCTTTTGCTCTCTCTCTCCCCCTCTCTTTTGAGCTCTCTCTCTCCCCCCTCTCTTTTGCGCTTTCTCTCTCCCCCTTCTCTTTTGCGCTCTCTCTCTCCCCCTCTCTTTTGTGCTCTCTCTCCCCCCTTTCTTTTGCTCTCTCTCTCCCCCTCTCTTTTGAGCTCTCACTCTCTCTCTCCCCCTCTCTTTTGAGCTCTCTCTCCCCCTCTCTTTTGCGCTCTCTCTTTTGTGCTCTCTCTATTTTGCGCTCTCTCTCTCCCCCCTCTCTTTTGCACTCTCTCTCTCCCCTCTCTTTTGCACTCTATCTCTCCCCCTCTCTTTTGCACTCTCTCTCTCCCCCATCTCTTTTGCGCTCTCCCTCATCTCTTTTGTGCTCTCTCCCCCCTCTCTCCCCTCTCTTTTGCGCTCTCTCTCTCCCCCTCTCTTTTGC